>NW_016945246.1:2656-49816 GCF_001483705.2 Eufriesea mexicana | reverse complement strand
AGGGAATGAACTTCATAAAATAAATTTTTTAATTACAGAAGTACAAACATTACAGAAAAATGCTGATATATTGCAAGAATATTGTTTAGTTAATAGTGGTAAGTTTAATTGCATTATAAAAAGTGTTTTGTATTTTAGCTTTACTTTTTATTGTTAAAATGTTATTTATTAGTTATCTTATTAGTTACAAATTTTTAAACTATATTTATTATATAAATTACATGACATAGAATTAAAAATTTTTTATTTTGATTTAATTAAAATACAGTTATTTACTTGTAGGTGAAGATATGGAAGTCTAAATGAAGTCTCCTATATTTTAAACTAAAAAAAAAAAAAAAAGATTTTTTCATTATTACATTAATAAGGTAATACTTCCTAATTTGTAAATAATTTCAAAAGATTACATATATTTACTAGTAGAATTGAATTCATCATTAAAATTAAATTTTAACATAATTAAGTTTGGATCTATAATATTCTGAAACAAAGAAATAATTAAAATAGATAAATACATTTTTTATGTACTTTCTTACCATAAATTCTGTAGGGATCTCAGATTTTGATTGCATTTCAGAGAAAGATATTATATCATTTTGAAAATTATGTGACATATTTATATCCTTTTCTGGTTTTTCATTTTCATAAACAGATAAATTCATTCTACCCCTTTAAATTAAATGTACTTAATATTAATAAAGGACTTAGAACAAAGAAAAATTAAATATATTATGTAATTTAGAAAGAAAATATTTTCAAACTATAAATATGTAAGTGTACTTACTTTGTAATATTGTATTTTTCAATTGCAGTCTTCTTTTCTCGTTCCATTAATGCTTCAATTTGTATTTGTAATTGATTAAATTTTTCTTTATTTTGATCTTCCAAGTGTTTCGCATCTTTTAAAGCTTTTATTCCTTCCTCCCTTTTAGTTAAAGTAGACTGTCAATGAAGTAATAATTTTCTTTTAACATTAAAAAGTTAATTATAACATTACAATAAATGTTTCTAAATATCACCTGTGTAAGATATTCAAGTTCTTTGGCACGTAAAATGAGTAAATTTTCATTATCTTGTAGAACTTGTTTCTGAGTATTTAATTCATTAATTTTTTCTTGCCATATTAATCTTTCTCGATTAGCAGATTCAGCAGCTTCCTGTGCAGTTTTAATAGCTGCTTCTAACTATAATGATTAAAATATATATAAATTTTTATATTTTTTAAATAATTATATACTTCATTTTTATACCATAAAATTTATAGACATAATATCCTATGACTATTTGTACCTCTATTTTAACAATTTCACTATTATTATTTTTCAATTTATTCAAAACTTCTAGTTGTGCTTTTTCCATTGCAATTACTTCTTTTTCTTCTGCAAGTAATTTTAATTGTTTCTCTTGTTCTTTTATCCAGGATTCCTTTAATGCCTACAATTATAATACAAATACATATTATTTGATATCAGCATATATATAATTTTTTAACATAGCAGTAGTAATCTTAATTTTGAAATATAATTTAACTATGCCTGCATATAGTCTCTTTCCCATTTCATTTTTTCTTCAAATAATTCTCTTTCTCGTAAAAGACTCATTGTTCTCTTCTCAAGTGTTTCTTCCGTTTGGTTACACAGTGTACATTGTTTTTGAAGTTCAATTATAAGTTGTGTAAGACGAATATCAAGTTTTTCTGTTGTTTGTATAAATTTATTACGATATTCCTCTAAGGAATTATTTTGATATTTTAATTCAAGTGTCTGTGCTGTAAATATTATTAAATATTAAATATTAAAAAGTTAAATTTAATATAAAATTTTTGATATTATCAGCAAGTTAAAAATAATTCATTTGTAACTTATAGTTATAACTACAAAATATAGAACCAAATGAAATAAGTAAAAATTTACAAATCAATTAAAACATTTTTCACTATTATTTAAAACGTAATTAATTAAAATCTTTTTTCTTAGTGCAAAGAATTATTTATATTAAGCAAAAAGTAAAACATTAACAGAATGCTAAAAATTTATTAAACATACCTTTTATATTGTCTTCTTGTATTTTTAGAGTATTTTCTTTAAGTTTCATTATTTCATTGTGATTAATTTCCAATACTTTTTTGTTTTCTGCCATACCTTCAATAATCACACTAGCTTTCTGTAATATATCTTCTATATCAGTTCTACGAGTTGTCATAGTTTGTATAATTTGATCTTCCATTTGCTTAGCTTTAGATATGTTTTCTATTATATTACTATATTCCTTTTGTAGGAGTTTTATATTTTCATCATGTAATTTGCAAAGTTCTTGTATATGTTGAGCATGTTCATCCTAATTAGAAAATTCAATATAAAATTTATTCTTATTTATGTTAAAAGATTTCAATGTATCTATAATTATTAATTGTGTAAAATTATATACCCAAATTGATATAAAATAATAATAATCAAAGTAGATTATATATATATATATATATATACTTATGGAATGCAAAACAAATAACCTTTAAATTGTGAATTTCTTCCTTGTATTGATTTTCCATTTGCAATTTTTCATTTTTTAGTTTTTCAAGTTTTGCTATATAATCTGTTTCTAAATATTCTATTTCTTGTTTAACTCTTTTTTCAGATTTTATTATTACTTCTTTTAAAAATTTCATTTGTCTTCTAAAAATCAAATTATTTTATTTTACTTTAAAAAGGTTTAAAAATAATTTAATGGAATATATTACATAATTAACATACTCATAAAATTCTGCTTGAAATGTTAATTCATTATCATGTTTTTCTTTTATAATAGATAATTCATTTTCTAATTTTGATTTTTCCCCTTCTAATTTTTTTATTATGTTTTTTGTTTCTTTTATTTCATTTGTAAATTCCTTTCTTTCTTCGTCTAAATCTGTTTTACAACATGTATGAATTGTTGTACTACTTGATATTGGCATAGAGTGTGTCATTAAGACCTTAAAAAATAAAAAAATAAAAGTTTCTAATTTCACTTGCATTTTCTGTTTGTAAGCATCCAATATTATATTCAAAATATTTTACATGAAAGTATTGATTAATTCGTTCTTGCTGCATTTTTATTTGTTTCTCTAATAAAACTTGTTTTTCAAACTGTAATTTTAGGAGAGCATTAAATTGTTCTTCTTGATTACATAGCATAGAATGTTGAGAATTTGATACTTTATGTAGTTGTTCATTTTGTTGAGAAAGGAGTGCTGCTGTTCTTAATTCATGTTCTTGTTGTTCCATATTTATAAGTGCATTTTGTTGATTTAGTTGTTGTGTATCAAACAATAGTTTAAAGGGTTTTGGGGAGATAGATGTACCCTCTGAATCATTTGCACCAGGTATTTTTGAATCTACTGCAATATTTGTGTTGTGAATTTCAACATTTTGATTTGAAGTAACTACTCTATCTATTTTAGCTGTTTCTTCATTTTGCATTTCTGATTTTGTATCTTCTATTTTTTTGGAACCACCCAACCATTCTGGTAAATCTTTTACTGCCTTAGTATTTTGTATAACAGCATTTTTAATTGACATATTTTCATTTGTTACCTTAAAAATGAAAACAATATACTTAAAATTATAAATACTATTAACATTATTCTATACATTAATTGATATTTTTATTCAATCATTTCAGATTTTTATTTGAATATTCTTTCATATTATCTGAGATATATAAACCGTATTCTCCCTATTTCATTATATATATTATTTAATTATATATTTTTCTATAAAATAAAATATAATTACCAATTCAAGACTTTGATCTGACAATACATCAGTGGGTAGTAAACCAAGAGGATTATTTATAATTTTTGTATTCCTTCTACCTCTACGAAATTCTTTTGTAAGAAGTTTAGAAGTTGATAAATCAATAGAATCCAATTTTGATTCTTGTATCATAGTTTCAGACTCTGTTTTTTTAATGTTTTTAGGAATGATAGAATTTATAAAATTTGATGAATGAGGTTGGTTTTCAAATAAATTTTCTTTTAAAGATGATCTTTTTACTTTATCTCCATCAGATACATTACTTAAATTTATCAAAATATCCTCTTCATTTTTAGAAACATTTCTTAATTTTTGTCTGTTTTTCTCTTTAGGTGATTCACTTTGTGGTATAGTAAAATTATTTTTAGAAGCAGAATAACCATTTAGTTTTTGAGAAAACAATTGATTAGTTTCTTTTTGCTCAAAATGATGTTCTAGCTCATTACTTGAACTAATACTTGTCATATATGTAACTGGGTTTTTTATCTTAAAAAGATCTTCCATTAAACTACTTTTGCTACTAGATGCAAAAAGATTCTTCTTTTCTTTTACAGAAGTCTCTTCATCAGATAGCAAATCAGTTAATAAATCATCTTCGTTTGGATCTACATATCAAGATTTTTAAATAATTATTTACAAAAATGTGTAATTTAAAAAATGAGAATACATTTTAAATGGTCTAAAATGTAATTATTTAACTCTATTTGCATTAAAAATAAAATATATTTATATAGAACTACAAAATTTGAATTTCTCTTTTACATAAAAGGTTCAAAATAATTTTGACGTTTAAACAGCATTATAAATTTGCTAATAATAAAAATATTATAATCAAATATAAATCACCAGTTTATGTTGTGTGTTTATTTTAAATGTATAAAGCACCTTTAAATATAACTTTTTTTTTAATTTCTGCATCTGATTGTTTATTAGAATCTTTGATGACATTTGTAGATTTTGTTTTTTTAAACGAATCATTAAATAATTCCATATCTAAACTGTCCATGTCTTCCAATGCCTTTGTAATATCTTCTAAATTTGTATTTGAAATTTTAGTACGCTCGACCATCATTGATATAAATTTTTATAATAAATTATTTAATATTTTGTACTGTTTCATTTCTTTATGAAATCAAAATACTGATATTCTTAAAAGAATATTAATCAACCGTTTAATTATTATTTTCTTTTTATAATACATTTACTGTAAACCACTAATTATAAGAAAATCTTTCTTCGCTTATTTTTTTAAATATCAAACCATTAACTAAACATCTCATCAACTGTATTCGTTTCTTAAAACTGTTATTTGATTTGTGAGGTGAATGGTTGCTATGGTGATTGTAAATCGAATCGTAAAGTATAAAGAAAAATGAATAAATAACTGATATATATACATATGTAATATTTTTTTATTGTTTTCTTTACAGGTGCATTTTTTGAAAAATATATAATTTTTAAATATAATATAAAATTAATAGTGTCCTATTTAAAAGTTATCTATATCTTTTAATATAAAATAATGAATTTGCTTGAAATTGGCGCTAAACTATGGAAAGTTCAACTTGATTTAGTAAAGAATTATACAGGTGTAAAAAACATAAGACATATTAAGTTTTATAAAAAATATATACATAATCCTGTAACAACGTATGTTATTGAGTTTATACAAATATCTAAAATATTTTTATTACATTTTCTTATGTATACAGAATTATTTACCTAGTTTAGTTATAAATTACTGTCAATTTCTATACGCATGCTCATTTAAATGTACCAAAAAGTGGGGAAACAGTAAAAGATAGTAGGGGAACTTAATGGAAAGGGGAGTTTTTTGGTATCGCATATATGACTCTCATATTCAACTAAATCGATAATACGTTGGAAACTGTTATTATATGAATGTTTGCACTTAGCAATTATTCACTCTGATCTTTTCCACTTTTAATAAATTTAAGTTCTCTGTTTCACGAAATAGAGATGCAGAGTGTCATAAATTCCGTAAAAGGTACTGCGCTTGGTGTTGCCGAATACTTAACCCCTGTATTGAAGGTATGCTTGAACATAAATATGATATCTTCAAAATAGATATCTTAAGAAAATAATAAGCAAATAAAATGTGTTATATGTCACATAATTTTGTATAAAAAATATGTCACTACTATATACTGTTTAATCATTTGTTTACATTATGTTGCTATATGTTCATGAAATTGTAATAAATTTATTATATGATTTTCATAACAAAACTTAAAAATGATAGGTTTTTAAAATAAATTTCTAAATTGAATAATTGTTTTTATATTTTATTATAACTATACAATTGTGATGTAAAGGTATATATATAAAATTATTATTTTCCATATAAAAATAATGTAAAAATAATATATATTTATGATATTGTTATTAACATAATTATGAAATTATTCATAATTTACAAGTTTTCTATGTAACAAAAGAAATGTCAAATTAAAATAAAATGGATTTATAAAAATATGTATTTTTCTTTGTTGTTTATAGGCCTTTGTTCTTTTATTACTTTTAGGATAATTCTATAGCTTTTGACATATATTTATGTATCTTTATTTTATTTATTTATTATTATTATTATTTCAAATAATTATATCCAGTTCCTTTCCTCCTAATAGTAATTATATTTTATTTTATAAGTCTCTTTTATTTTTTGTTATAATTTTTTACTTTTGTTAATTCTATTTGTAGCCTGTTTTGTTTCTTTTATATAATATCAGTTATTATTTTTTACAAATAAGAAATGATTTATGGAATAATTTTAATTTTTGTAAATTTTTTTATATTAGAATATTTTGTAATACATGTATATATATATAAATTATTTTTTATGAATATATTAATTTATTTTCATTAAATGTATTTCATTTAATATACATAAAATGTATATTATTAAAGGAAAGTAAATTTCGAGAAACTGGGGTATTAACACCAGAGGAGTTTGTGGCAGCTGGTGATCATTTGGTACATCATTGCCCAACATGGCAATGGGCTACTGGTGATGAAGATAGGATGAAGTCATATCTCCCTAAAAAGAAACAATTTTTATTGACACGTAATGTTCCTTGTACTCGCAGATGCAAACAGGTATTACTATTAAACATTATGTAATTAATAATTTATTCTAAATTTGTATACAAAAATCTACTGATTTTTGAAAAATTACTAATTTTACACTTCAACGTTTCTTTCTCTTATTTTATATGTATGGTTTATATTGTTAATAAATTTTCAATTGTAAATTTTCATTATTTATATTGTTTTAAAAGTATTAATTTTTTAACTTTTAACTAATATCTTAAAGTATACTAATCATTATAATATTTTATATTATATGTATGTACTTAATGAATATGATTAAATATACAAAACCAAGTTTTTAATTAATAATTATGAATTGGTGTCATAAATTTCTAATATCAGATTGAATTTTAGATTGAATACAGCAAGGAACAAGAATGTATTATAGAAACCGATGATCCAGAAGGTGGTTGGGTTGATACACATCATTATGACACAAGCATCGGTGGAATTGAAGAAAGAATAACAGAAATGACATTAGATGAAACACAACTTTCTCAATCAATTGGTACAGAAGAAAATAATGGAGATGATGCTGATAATGATGATAATGATGATGATGATGATGATGATGATGATAATGAAGATGCTGCAGATATGGAAGCTTTTGAAGTCAGTGGGATGCTAGATGAACAAGACAAGGTATTTTAATTTTTAACAAATATCATGTTATAATTAATTAATCTGTATGCTATTGTGGTTTATAAAACAATGTTAAAATTGCATTAAATTTAAATTAAATAGTATACAGCAAAAATTACAAAAAAACCAGCCAGGGAAAAATGGGAATCATTTTCTGAAGGAGAAATTATTCATACGCGTACATATGATTTATATATTACATATGATAAGTATTATCAAACACCTCGATTATGGCTTTCAGGATATGATGAGGTTTGTAATTTAACAAATTATATTATGCTAATAGTAACAGTATATATACCTATTTTACATATAATATATAAAAAGAATTATTTATAGAACATAAATAAATTTTAATTTTTAATATAATTTTTCATAAAAGAATTGTAAGCCTTTGACAGTACAAGAAATGTATGAGGATGTTAGTCAAGATCATGCTAAAAAGACTGTTACAATGGAAGTACATCCTCATATACCTGGACCTCTAATGGCTTCAGTTCATCCTTGCAGGTAATTTTAAATAAATTAATGATTCTTCACATTTATCTGTATAAGATACTCACTAAAATGAAATTGTAGACATGCTGAAGTAATGAAAAAAATTATTGAAACTGTAATGGAAGGTGGTCGTGAGCTGGGAGTACATATGTATCTTATAATATTTCTCAAATTTGTGCAATCTGTAATTCCTACAATCGAATATGATTACACACAAAATTTTATGTTAAATGCTTCTGGTTAGGAAGTTTATAAATTTTCATTGTACCTTAAGGATGAACGTGATTTTAGTGTATAAGCATATAATAAGTAACGAAACTAAGAGAATTGTGAAACATACAATATAATAAATACATTTCAGTTCAGAAGGCTATATCTATATGTGTACAAGATATTGAAATATAAAATTGAATTTGACTGCTCTTATGTATTACTTCTTAAAACTTGTTATAATTTTTATTTTGTTATTTTATCATTATTATAAGAACAAAGTAATTAGTATTTTTTTTATAAATTATTTATAAAGAAGAAATAAAGTTATATATACTTATTTATAAAATAATATGTGAACGTATATAAACAATTATGTCAATAATGAAAAATAGAATATAAAAACTGAATTCAAAAATACATTTGAGTTTCATTAAAATTATTTTTTACCCATTAAATTTCACGTTATCTACATGAAGTCAATCCGATATATTACGTATTAACAATTAATTCCTGTGAAAGCGGTGGTATAATAAAGAGGACTTATAAAGATACTTCTTAAAATTAGTTTTAAAATGTTAAAATAAAAATAAAGATTATAATATGAAAACAATTTTAAAGATATAAAAATTTGTAAAATGTAAGATATATATTAATAATAACAATATAAAATACAGGATATTAACAGTGATTATATTTTTGAAGTTAATATATTAGCGTTTTAAATCAGTAATTATAATAAGATAGTTTAATGTGACAGCTTTTCTTCGATTTTAAAATGGCGGTAGTTGTACATATTGTATTTAAATGTCACTTCTCAAATTGGACATTTGAAAGTATAGATTTTACTTACAAATACCATTTATACATTTTATGATTTATTTATATTACATTTAACATGATATTACATGATTATATTAACATGATATATTGATTGTATTATTTTTTTAAAATTCATTTTTCGTAGGTTAAGAAGATTATTTGGTAATAGAATTTGTACTACTTCGTAATTTAAAAGAATATTTTAGAGAAAATGTCGACTTTGTATGACCAGATAAAACTACTGTATGAACAGTCCTTATATTCAAATGTTGTTTCGCTTGTAAGTAAATTAATAAATAATTAAAAACATTTTCATTCATAATTGAAATAATGACAAAACTTAGTAAATTAATGTAATTATCACCATATTATAGGCAAATTTAGTGCTATCCCTAAGTGAACACAACTCAGATTTATTACCAATACATGGAAAATTCCACATTTATGTTTATTATGCAGATGCTCACTTTTATTTAGGAAAATATAAAAGAGCAGAAGCACTTTATAAAAAATGTTTACAGTTTCGTAAATGTTTATTAAAATCTAAAGGTGCTACAAAACCTTTAGAAGGTCAAAAGGATCTACCAACAGATGTTGATATAAAATTTCAAATTCATTTATGTTTAATAAAATTAAAAAATTCTCAAGAAGCACTTCAAGTGTTACAAAGTATACCTGGGAAACAGAGAACTCCAAAAGTAATCTTTATGAATTTTAGTTTTAATAATCTAGTTTAATAATCTAATGTTTGTATAATTTGATGAATATTTATCTTTTTAAGGTAAATATGGCACTTGCAAAAATGTTTCAAGAACAAGGAATGGAACGTTCTGCTATTACTACTTACAAGGAAGTTTTAAAGGAATGTCCATTAGCCTTAGAAGCTGCAGAAGGTCTTCTATCCCTTGGAGTAAAAGGGATTGAAGTAAATTCATTAATTGTAGGTTGTGCTTCCAATCTATCAAACTTAGATTGGTTGAATACATGGATCAAAGCTCATGCACATATACATAATAGAGAATATACTCATGCAGTATCAACATTAAGGTCTCTAGATAATGTTAATCTACTAAGGGATAACTTTAATTTATTAACAACAATGGGAGAATGCTATTATTATGCTGGAGATGATAAGAATGCCTTATTATGTTTACGACGAGCCAGAATTATAGAACCAGATGTTATGAAAGGGTAATAAGATTTTTATAAATATATCATGATTATTATAAAATTGTAATATTATATGTTGTTACTGAATAGGGTTGATGTTTATGCAGCAGTATTATACAAAACACATAGTATTAAGGAACTTGAAAGACTGATCCCAATAATAACAGCAAGCAATGAGTGCACAGGAGAAATATATGTTGCTATGGCATATTCTCTTTATGCTACTAGGAAACTAGGTAGAGCAAATACATTGGCAGCACAAGCTTTCAATTTAAATACAAATGATATAGAAGCAACAATTCTTCGAGGAAATATACTGATAGAACAGAAAAAATATCAAGATGCATTGTTCTTCTTTAGGCATGCAGTACAATTAAAACCATATCGTTATGAACCACATAAAGGTTTGGTAGATTGTCTTGTAGGAATGCATAGATTGCGTGAAGCTCTTAATATTGCCAGTGGATCTTGTAAACAGCTTGGACATACTGCAAGGGTTCTTACGGTAATTATACAAATTAATTATATCAGTTTACTTTAATATATAAAATTTGAAATCATAAGTAATATTTTACTTAACTTAATATACCAAGTAATATGACACATATTTTAAGAAGATTAATTATGAATTAAAAATAATTTTATATAGCTTTATGCATCAGTACTTATGAAAGATCCAGTTTCTGTTGGAAAAGCAAAAAATCTTTTAGAAAAGGCGTTACTTCAAGATGAAATTTATTTACCTGCTGTGTATTTATTGGCTGAGATATATGAGCAAGAAATGAATTTGGAAGCTGCAATTGCACTACTTGAAAGACAAGTAGAGATACAAACAACATGTAAATTGCATCAGATGCTTGGTGATCTATGGGCAAGAGTTCACAATGAGGAAAAAGCTTTGGATCATTATGCAATTGCATTAAAGTAGGTTTTCTAAGTTTATTTATTCATTTATTTGTTAATGGTAAATAGTAATAATATTATAATAAATAGAAATAAAATACGTACAATTTATCAGAAACAATGTATAGTATAACATATAGCACATGTTTCTGTTTAAAAATTGATAGAATACTAAAATCATATAAACCAATATAACATCTTAAATTAGCCTAGATCCAAGCAATAGAAGAGCATTGGAAGGCATGCACAGATTAGACAACTCTTCAAATAAACTAGATTCAGCATATTATATGACTGTGGGTGAAGAACAAACAGATACAACTTACGATGTTGGTGATGGTTTACCAGACACTGATAATGATGAAGCACCTGATGAAAGTGAAACTGAAGCTGTGTGGTCGGATATGGATCTGGAGGCAAATAGTCAATAACATAAAAAATCTTATAAAATTAAATAGGTTCAGCATAATTAAGTTAGAGTTATAATTAGCTTTCATTATGTATATTGAATTTTCTGTTATTTTTACCTTTTTGTAAATTATCACTAATGTCTTTTCAATAATTAAAAGTATAGCAAAATATTACTTTTATTACAAAAATTCTATATAAAAAAGATTTCTTAATTTTTTTGTTTTCTGAAACTATTATTAATGTTTTTATAACTTTCATTCATATTTGTATGAATAAGAAATTTTATATTGAAATTAATATTATGTTGTTATTATCTTTGTTATATTTATATCACTTCTTGTTTTTAAAATTTATTTTTGATTTTATCCCTAGCAAGGATGAAAACTCCCTTTTTAAGAGAGGATAAAAGGCGAAAAATTTTATTTATAAACTTGCGAAAAGTATTAATAATGGTCACAAATAATTATGTACCGAAATTTATATTATTTATATATTATAATCTGTTAATACAAATAGTATATTCAGTTGTTTATACAATAATTGTCTGTTGTAATTAACAGAATTATTGCTAAATAAACCTTATTATTTATAATTTATAATTATACAAGCATCTAGATTTAAAATTACTAAGTGAAATTCATTTATTAAACACTAACTGAAAATGGATTATTGATGAAATGCTTAAAAAATTATATTTAAAATAATTAATATCCTTACTATAAAATTTGAAATATTGCTCTACATATTTTAGTGAACTAAAAATAATATAATTTGCTATAATCTCATCATAGAAAAGTTTAGAATTTCAAATTTTCTATTAATAATTTCTATATTAAAAAAACATTGAGTGAGCAATATAAAAGTTTATTAACATGTACAAAAATTAACAAAAGAAGTAAATTAAGTAAAAATTTAAATAATTATCTTTGATATAAAAGAAATAATAATAAAAAAACAACATAAAGTCTTTTTGCAGTTTATAATTTGAATGCATACTTAAAAATGCTCATACTGTCTTAGTATATAATTTTTTGTATTCCTTAAAATTTCTAAGGAATAAATTTTAGGTCACTAAATATTTATTAAATATACTACATTTTTTTTATCAATATTTAAAAAATGTTTTATTTTAATGTTTTTATTAAAAAATGATAAACATAAATAAAAATACTACTTTTTTTAAAGTACTTTGTTCATTGCAATATTAAAATATTTTTGCTAAGTATTTTTTACAATTACGGATTACTGTAATAATTTAAAGTACTAATTATATTTAGCTGTTCCTCTCATATTTTTATATTAAGATTAAGTAAATTGTATATTCCTTTGAAACACAAAAATATTTTATTTGATCTTTTGCGTTTATTTGTTCAAAAAGTACTGTCTTGTCTTGTACATTTCATTTTGAGAAATATTGTATACACAGAATAAAAGTACATACATACTAGATAATTTATTTACACACTATACAGGATTGGAGATTCATGGAATCAATAATACTATTAACGCGCGAATTAATCAATCGATGTACACATTAAACTTATGCTTATTTATTATCTACTTATTTTGAAAAAGAGAATCGCACAAAGGATACATTGGCAGGGTTGTTCACTGACAAAAAGGGTCATAACTGTAATGATGTGGCTTAATTATCATATAAAATTAAAATAACCAACGTCATATATATGTACCCTTTCTAAGCAAAAAAAAAACTTTTGGATTCGATGTATTTAGAAAACGCAGAATTCAGTCTTAAAGGTAGGAAGCACGCATATTTTTCTAAATAATTCGCTTTGGTCTTGGAACTGCGTTCATATTACACATATATGTATATATTTGTATATGCATCTCATCGCTTCAACTTCATTTGACAATATGACAATATTAATAAGCATTTTAATAAGAATGAAAGCATCATTTGTGATGTAACTAACATATATTTAGACAATTTGCACAACGCGAAAATTAATAAATAGGAATGACCAGAATGCAAATAGGCAAAAAATGTGAGAAAATGGTCTATAGATAAATTTAATACATAAAATTGGTTGCTCTAATAATCATCTTTTACTGTTCATAAGAATAAGTTTGCCATCGCAATGGTACATGTTCCTCATTCAGGGTTTGTTTTTAAATGCTTCCTTTTATTCATTATTTTCTCGTGTAGTTTGTGTGTTTTGGATTTCTTTAAAAGTTTTGACCTGTACACTCGATCCTTCTGACGAAATAGTTGTAGAAGAAGAAGTAATGGAAGAAGACGAGGAAGACGAAGAAAATGAAGAAGAAGACGAAGAGGAAGAAGATGGATCGTCATTAATAATCGAAGGAGCACCTGGACCGGGTGATGGGCTATGCACGGGTCGGAAAGAAAAGCCAGGAGAATCAAGACTGGAACAAGATTCTGGAGTTCCAGCTGAGCTAATAGTTCCTGGATGTGGACTAGATATTGCAACATCCAACCTACATCAAAAAAGAAAACATCATAAATATTACTACAATTTCATTTCATCAATTCAAAATCTAATGTATTCTAAATAATAAAATTACCTAGATGAAGCAGAAGTTAACAAACCAGAGGTACGTTTTGCAGGAGGATGTAATTGATCCATTCCAGAATCATCTAATTCAAATTTTCTTTTGACTGATGCTAAACAACTTGGTCGTATTGCAATAGGACTTAGGCTCCGTCTAAATACACAAATTGTATATCGATAAAACCACATATATAAATTATATTTTATTATATAGAAATAAACATACCTTGTAGCGAAAGCTTTTCTAGTAGGACTAGGTGATAAATTATTTTTCCATGTAGCTGCATGTACACCAGGTGAATAGCACTGTCTCTGACCAAATCCAGTTCTTGTTGGTGATGGTGAAGAATATATAGTTGGACCACTTACAGATAAGTTGATACTCAATGGATCAAGAATTCGTTTGGCAATTGGCCTTGATTCTATTTTAAATTGTAATGAAGTTGATTCCGAGTCTTTAAAGGATAGTCCTTCTGCTTCTATGGTAAGATCCTCCCAGGATTGAGAGATCTGCATGGCACTATGTATTTCTTTCTCATGTGCTGCCTCACGACCAGCAACATCAATACATTCTTCTTGTCTCAATTGACTTACACGTGGCGTTAGCCTAGGAACAGTTCCAGAACTCTGAAACAACAAATATATGATAGATAAAAATATAGTTAATGATAAAATAATTACAATACCAAATAATTAAAATACCAAATAATTCTTTAATTCTTAATGAAGCTAATTATTATATAATCATTACATTTATATTCAATATTGAACAATTGTTTAATTGTAATTTAAAAATAGTACATAGCAGATATTGACATTAGAAGAATTGTTCTTACACTAGTGCTGAAACGTCGTGTGCGAGATGAATTTGAAAATATATTAAAATTTGAAGGAACATCCCTGAAAGCAATTAAATTTTTTTTAATTGTACAATTTGACTAATTAATTATAATCAATTTGATTTTAAATTCAATAGAAAATACCTTGGCGCAGAAGCGGAAGGTGATGTCACAGACATTGTTGCAGTGATCTTATTGATCATGGGTGCACTACTAGATCGTTTTAAACTGACTACTGTGTAGTCAACATCCATGATCATCCAGACCAACTATTTTTTGGTACATTTGTCTGGAGACACTTTTAACAGATTCAAAGTACATTGGAGATGTACAATGTAATTTACTAAGTAAATCAACAATGAATTCTTGGCATAAAATAAATGTATATTATGCCTTTTTCTGCAAATGTTGTTCTACAATTCAATAGTAGCAAATTCTGTTTTTTAGCATGAGAACTGAGAAGATACCGCATTTGAGCTCTCATTTAAACTCTGCCGCTCTGATTTTCGTTTTACGTTTTGATACGCTGTTAGCGCGAAATATTTATAATTAATCTTTTGCTTTGTAAGATAAAATGATAAAGTAAGAAAACTATTGAAATATAGATTTTATCGAATTGAAAATATGCATAGCAAAAGAACGAAGTAGCAAGTACAGAGAATTCAGATATTTCTGATTTTTAGTTTTTACTTAAACCACCGTACAGAAACCGGGTTGCAGATTATAACTTGATTTAATTTTGTAACCCCTGATTCTTCAACGCTATCACTAACTACAATTAAATTACAATTTTTTCGACTGACCGTCAAACACCTATCGTTTCTTATCACGAAGCACGCGTATGTCAGACCTGGCTATGATCCTTTTGCTTCCTTAGGCAAAATCTTTCGTAATTAAGAAGTACACTGAATTTGTTGGTACCCTTGGACTTTCGTTAAATCTACGGGCCTAAGAATACATGATCGAATTGTAAAACTAACTACTACATAAATTATTGGTAAGGGGAAAAAGGGAGGAGAATTATGCTATCTTCAATGATCCTTCTCTAAAATCATAGTTTCTCTCTCTTTCTTTTAAAAGGCGCAACATTCAATAATACTTGTGCACTGAAACGATTCTAAAGTTTTGGTATACAAAAGAATGAAATAAATTGAATTGAACAATATACTTTTTTAAAACGAACGATAATTGTATGCAAAATCAAATCTCAAGTTCATAATTTTCTCGTCAATATGAATATGTATAGTTGATGCGTATGAAACAAAAGGGTTGTTTAACGGACGCATTTTCAATTGAATTATTTAAAATTTATATTTAGATATCGTAATATTTTATTAATTTTGTTACTTCTCAAAGATTTAAATATGATAATATATTAATTCTAAACATGTACCTTCCCTCTATTATCTCAAATTATGTTCTGAAATTAAAACAAATATCTTTTATAATAAAATAACATTTTTCTGAAATAAAATATTGAAATAATGATTTATTTCCAGATATGATTTATTAATAGTGTATATGTATATATAAATATACTTTTTTCATAACTATATATATATACATATACATAAAATTTAGGTATTAGCTAAATTATAAATTTATTTGTTTCAATTCTATATTTTTATGTTCATTTAAATACAATGCAAATTTGTTATTAATGAAGTAAAAATAACGTTTATTTGTATTTATTTTTTGTATTACTTATTTATTTTATTTTATTATATTTTCAATTTATCCTATCACACAACCAAAAATATTTCTTACTAAAAAATTTTGTATTATTTAATATTTACTTATTTACTGTATTCTAAATTCAATTGTCAGAATTTATCATTTTGGTTTTTTTAAAAAAACATTTACTACTTGTGATTCTAGAAATCATTAAATGAATCAATTAATATTAAAAACAATAGCAATTGCTTAGGAAGAATATAGATAAAAATAACCATGAAGTGTTTGTATCTTTAAATAAAAATTTCAAATATATCTTAATTGAAAGATATTCTGAAGTTCCAAATATTTATTTCTATAATTATTATTTTTAAATAGTATTATTTATTTCTTTTTCCAATTCCTAAGTTAAGATGGAAAATGAAAAATAGTTTTTGAACAATATTAAAAGTTTTATTTCTGCTTCCCTTATGCAAACTCTATTTGTTTTGAATATATTTTCTTAACTAAGTTGAGATGGCAAGGTTTATAGTAAAATACGTACATATATAAAACATGGGAATGACAATACTTGTTTTTAACAATTACAGAGTTGCAACAATGAAAGCTCCATAATCACAGTGATTTAACATTTGGTACAAATAGAAAAAAAATGCCATTGGATTTCTTATTAAAATTAATCTATTTTATATCTACATCTGCATACTGCATACTTAAATGAGCATCTATTATTTGAAATATCTCAAATGGTTGTGGTATTCTGCCAGTTTCCAGTTTTGACCATACAGAAACATCTAAAACATAATAACTAATTTGTAGATAATATGAAATACGTATTTAAAAATTTTATATAGTTATATTTATCATAATTAACTTATAGATACTGTTTACCATTGAAATGTATTTCAAATGCTCCTGACAATAAGAAATGCCCTTCTATAGCATTAAAAATGAAAAATATCATTATACAAGAATAGATTCGATTTTCTATACACCATTGCCACAACGATGCTGGTGGCTGTCCAAAATCAAGTCCAATTACTATTAAAACTATTAGAGAAATTTTTACAAGACTCTGAATAAGAAAAAAGAAAAAATATATTATATATATCATATACTGAATATATGAACATATATATAAAAAAAAAATATATAATTACTAATAATTTAGCAATGAACATCTTATTAGGAGAGGGATTATAGTTTTCTCCACTAATTTGTAATTCTGGATATTTTTTATTAAGGATATTGGCATATTCTTCAAAAACTTTTCTATATCCACAAGAATAACTGGAAAAAGGAAAGACAAGAATTGTTGGTTAATCAATGAAATTCAAATACGTATATTGAAGTACACTACATAAATAAAATAAGTGATTATTTTTTATAGCAAAAATTGTAAAACTTACCAATAAAAAAATTTTAAAGTCGGTCCTGTTTTTGTACCAAGTTTGGTTAATGAAACTTGATTGCCGTCAGCTTTACTATCTAATGCGTATAAAATGACGCAAAAACACAAAATTAATTTCATACGAGGCAGCATTCTTTAAGTCATTGAAATTTTATCAATTGTACAAAATTTTAATCAAAACGACTATATTTCTTTCTTCTTGAAAGACGCCAACTAACACTGTACACCTATCTATACCAATTAGTTACTATTTGCTGCTAAGCAGTACAGTTCCGAATAAAACCGAGTTGAACCGAATCCATTTAAACCAAATAATCTTATCAGATTCATTGAGCACAATGAATTAATATAATACTAAATTATATACTTAAATTAAATATTCACTTGTTCAAATTTTTCTTACAACTTTTTGTCTTTGTAACAAAATTAAAAATATTTATTCATCTTCTGTATAATTTGTTTTTATATAATTATGTTTAGACGCCAGATTTCGAGAATGAAATAGAAATAAAATAATTTAACAAAATGTAGTAATTTTATGAGCAAATTTATTTGTTTAATGACCTTTAATTATTACTGTTACATTTTTGTACGTTATTAAATAATTTATACAATGTAAGTATATGTACGATGAAATAATATAAATAAAACAACTATTGTAAAAATAAAAAATACGCTATTTTTCTCTCAAGAATTAAATCTAGCATCTATTATCTAGTAACATATTAAGAACTAGATTTAAGATAATTGTTTTTAATAAGAATCTCATCTTGGTAACCATGTCTACATTTGTTGCTATACTGATCATATTACATGATCTCGTCTGCTCGATGATTTAAGTTAGGGGTATTATATCCTACTTTGTTAGACTATTCTAGGATATGGCAAGTTGCCTAAGGATTCTTAAGATATAATTGGATGAAATACTTGCACATTCCTTCATTCATAAGATTCCCTAGGTTCAGGTCTGAAATGATCATCTAGAATTATGCATATGTTTCGTTAATTCTAACAGATATGTTTACGTCTTTTGTTCTTCACAAAACGCATAAATATTGCCGCTAGAATATTTGATCCTCTATTTGCTTAATTATATTTCTTTCTTACAGAAATCAAGGTTACTTTTGATACTAAAGTTCTCTGACTAGCACACAATGTGCATGTTATCTTGTAGAGCCTAATCAATATTTTTTAAGTTCACATAATTAATAGCAATATTATTGAGATGCCTTAGCTTGTTGGGTGTTTTACTGTTAAAATACATTACATAACTAGATATGTTCACAGCACTGATAATTTGTCTTGAATAATAACTATTTAAATGCAATAATATAAAAGAAGGGATTTCATTTTGATATACAGTTCCTTTACCATGTCCATAAAGTTAATACAACATCACTAGTTTAAGGTCAAATAATTTGGCTGCTGGGTGAATTTGAAGCATATTATGGATTTTATTTCTTACGACATTATTATTAGCTAACAATATTCAAGTTAGCCATGATAGCAATCAACTCTCTGTATTGTTGGGCTATTATTCAATATTATTTACACCTTCGCCTCTAGCCTTTATTTTTCAACTATTGCTGTTTCTATTGTTGCACAAGCTAACTACCTGTCTTAAAAAAAAATATTTAATTTTTTCCTAGAATTATTTTTGATACAGATGATTCAAAATTAAAACAATACATACCATGTTATGATTTGCTATAATTTTTATTTAAAAATTTTTAAACTAAACACACACATACATATATTATATAATATTACAATTCTAAATTAGCTAGCAAAATGCCAGATATGTGCAGAATAACACATTTAAAATAATACCAATAAATTGCATCACTATATTTTAAAAATCATGTTGATAATGATTAAATCAATATAATAAAGTAGAATAGGAGGCGCTATTTGGCCGTTATATTTAAAAAAGAATTTATTTATAATACTCGCCTCCAATATCTTCTACTAATTAAAAATACTCTCTTCAAAAGAGATAAAGATTTCTTTTATAAATAAATATTGCAAATATTTTTACTTCACAAAAATATCTTGTTAAATAATAATTGCTAAATGCAAAAAAGAAAAATTTAAAACTTAAACTGAGAGAAAATAAGATATATAACATAATCATTTTTTATGCACTTTATGGTGTAGAATGTATGCCTTAATGTGCATAAGTTTATTAAGTTGCTTTTTTTTTATGATTTAGCGTACAACCTTGTAAATAGAGTATGCCGCTCCTCAAACTTATTTGTGTAATTTTATCAACAAGAATACTTGCTATATTTCATATTCAAAATCAGAATCATCTTTTTTAAAAGTGTACTTTGTAATTTATTGGGAGGCCTTCTTGGCAGCAATTTGAAAAAATTTAAAAGCCAAATAATTTTCTCCAAATAGTATTTTGAAGAAAAAGTGGCTTTTTTTTAATATGATAATTGACTTGAGTTATCTTCAGTGCACAGAGCTGTCATAAATCTGGAAATCTAAAATAATTGATTAAATTTATTAATAAAGACTAAAAAAAGAAAACAATTGAATTTTAAAACTTTACTTAATCAAATAAGTAATATATATATATGAGAAATCTATAACCATTTTCTAAATTTACCTCATAGGATCTTCAAGGTAATCCGGTGGTATTTGAAACAGCTTAGGATCTATATCATTTCGAAAAGCGAATTCTTGGAAAGTAATCTTTGCTGTCACCGTAGGCAAAATAGGTATATCAATTTTTACAGGAAACCCAGGTGGTAATTTCATCAAAACAAATTCTCGTAATTTTCTAAAATGTTTGAATGGAGTTATTACTTCCAAAACATTGAGTAACATATCAACAGTGAGTGGAAAATCTGGACTCATGGCAACTGTTGCTTTAAATGATTTACTGCTTTCCTTATAAACAAGATTTCTTCCAAGAAGTGGACAGTGACCAGGTGGAGCCATAATATATTCTTCCCAAGTAATATTTGACTCTGGTGGTGGATTTAAAGAAGCTCTTCTAGCTTGAGACTAAAAATAGATAAATTAGTATACTTAAAAAAAATAAAAACTCTATTAATTTATTTTACCTTTCTATTAGTAAATCCTTGTGAGCTTCCTTTTGTTAATGATTCCATAATAGCCTTATTCTTTTGTAGATCTTCCTCGCTTAAATGTTCTCGTCGTATCTTACTTTCCAAAACCATTCCATTAATTTGGTAAAAGTCCGCATGGAAAGGTCCTACCATCTCCTTTATTAAATATTTGAGATATATCTCAAAAAAATTTTAAGAAACAAGCAGGAGAAGGAGGAGAAGAATCATAAGATAAAACAACAGTATTGGCCTTACCCTTTTATCTTCACGAAATATCCAGCCTGTTTGAGTTTTTGAAAGTGTAATACCTTTTGTTGACATTTGTGCTACCATTATATCACTTGACATAAGAATATCAACTTCATCTTGTATTTCCAGTTCAGTTTCCTAAAAAATAAATCAATGGTAATAAAGTTATTATTACTATTAACATGAAAGATATTTAATTATAAATATTGATTAATAAGAAAATAATTTGACCTCATATCCTACTCTCTTATAACGTTTAGCCTTATTATCAAGTACTGCCAATGATTTGCTTGGTTTTTGGTCACCATTAAAAATAAACGATATGTCACCTCTTTCCCATCTCATGTCATTAAAATCTACTAAAGTAGTATCCGTCCTTATGGATGCTCCACTTTTATGTATTTTACAAACATCAGAAGGAAGTACACGAGACACAAGTGGCACTAAAATGTTAAAGATATTTGTAAATTGATATAATTTTTATAAAATTTTAAAACCATAATTCAGACATAACATTAAGTACCCCAACTTTGAAAATCCCATTTTAATTCCATATAGAAATCTCCCATTTGACGTAATGTTGCTACTAAATTTGGTCTGCTTTCCTCCATTTGCTCTCTAGCTTGTTGTTTAAATTTTCTCACCAATAATGATACTATAAAAAATGTACAACTGATATTAAAATTATTTCTTTGTGATATATTTTAATGTTATTATTTTCACTAACTGGTTTGTCTATCTCCATAACTGATTGCTTCTGCAAGTGGACTCCATCCAGCTAAGTTTTTTACTTGTACTGGGGCATCATGTGCAAGTAATAGTTGGACTGATTCTAAATTTTATTTTGAATTTTATATAACATATTTTGTAATATTTCTTATATATTTTATATAACATATTTTGTAATATTTCTTATATATTTTATATTACATATTTTAATAACGTACATTAAACATTTTAAATGTCTTTACCTTTTCTTCCTAACATGACAGCTAAATGTAAAGGAGTATTTCCTATAAAAAGAAATTGAATTATTTTTAAACTATACATAATTATAATTGATTACTAACACATATATCTACAATATTTATATTAACCTTGTCTATCTTTTTCTGCGATGTTGTAAGTTCTAATTAAAGAACTTAAGGTTTTAACATCTCCTTGAAATATGCATTTATGTAAAGGATATTTTTCACTTTCCGAGTTCTCAGCCATGGCCATTTATTCTTGCTAGGAAAATGATATCCAAAATAGTAATAATTTTTTTCTTTATCTAATCGAATCCCTCTTGATATAATAGTAATTTCCTTGTATTCCATTTCCAAAATGTGGCATGCTATATTAAATAATCATACCAAAATTTTCGTTACATAGAAGTTATTTATGAATAGAAATTCAATATTTGATGTTATATTCTTAATAAGCAGTAAAATCAATGAATGATTTTTGTATTTTACTGAATATTTTTGTAGTTAACATACAGACATCGATATTTTTATACATATGTCTTTTAACGATTAACGCTTAAAAGATTCATATATTTATAAAAAACTTTTAAGTTGCGTAATTATCGTTGTTTTTACCGATGTTGTTACTTCTACCGCTGTTTTTAATTCTGCCTGTTATTCGTATTTATGCTAGGTGGTCGTGTTTGTAATCAAAGTAGGTTGGTCACCTCATTATTTTTATCATTTCTAATATCATTCTTTAACAATACCATTAAAAAGTATATGTTTTCAAAATGAATTTTATCAAATTTCAATTTATTGTAATATTACTTATCCCAAGTTGTCCAAATGTATATTGCATTAATACCACTACATTAAAACGGTATTTACTCATGAACTAGTACCATCTATACCCTACATATATATCTAGTTATGTATATATACATTTATGAATATATCTCGTATTTACGCCAATATTGTTATTTATATATAACTGTAGATCAAAGTTTAAAATTGATAACTTCGAAAATCATAAGATTAAAGATTCTTCTATATTAAATTTATTATAATTTATATAACACTATACACAAATTAAACAATCAACAAATAAGGATAAAATTACTAGGGATATTTTCAAAATTTTAAGATAATTTTAATTGAATATACGATATAATTATGTAATTTAGACAATTAAATAAATTACAAGTCACTTAAAAATAAATTCTAATTTTTATATCTATTTATTAATTGTGATTTATTTGTTTATTTGACTTCTCAGTAATTTATATTAAATTGTTTAATTTTACGAGAATATATATCTTTACATTATTATAAACTAGGAATTATTAGAACATTATTTGTGTCATGCAAAATATATTTGTAATCAATATTTTTCTGTTACGAATTATTGAATATTTTGAATAAATTTGTATAATCTTAATATTACCAAACAGTTTGCAAAACAGTCTTTTTCTCTTTTTTAATTATAAGGAGATTAATGAAAATAGAATTCATTAAATTAAAAATTTATTTTAATTAAAAGAATGATTTTACAATTATTTTTACAATCACAACTTATATTACTATACTATACAAGCACTTAAACCTTTAATTTAGAATATTTAAATGAACCAAGAATTGAATACTTAATGTATAATCTGAAGTAATGAAATTTTACACAATCATTTGTAGCCAAACGGTTAATTATCCCATAATATATTCCTATTTGTAGAATTTGTCTCTTCTCGATCATTTTCTTTTCATTTTTTCTTACGCAGTTCAATCATCATCATCATCTCCTTGAGCAGGGCATTCAAAATGAACACAGTGAAAAACCTAGAAAGTAAAAGTACTTTACATGCTCTATATATACAAATCACAAACAAAACACAGACACGCGTGCGCGCGCATTTACAGATAGTTACTTCATTTGCTGTATTGTGTGTTCCAACAATACGTATAAAAACGACAGGACGTGCAGTAAAGCGTATTGTTTGCCATGAACGACAAGATTCTTTCCTTTTATCAGCAACTAAAATCCAACTTCGAGAATTACCAGACACTTCTATATAATAAGAATACGAACGATCATCGCAATCCCAAAGTAGTAATCTATACATGTAAATGAATGTGTTAGAAAATTTAATATTTTCTTGTTTGTTATATGTAAAGTAATAATCTATACCGCATAGAGTCTATAACGTATGGTTGACCAAGTTGTACCAGAATAGAACCAGATCCAACTTGATGACATGTGTACCCACTATCCCAATCATAATTTGATGTATCACCATTTAATAAAGCATTTCGAGATCTAGATTTAAAAGATTCACGATATAAAAAGCATGAAATATATATATATAACAGTTTACAGACCTACAAACACCTTCTGTAACAGTTGCACCTTGACCCATAATAGCAACATTCCGGGTTGGAATAACAAAACCATCATAAAGGTTTTCTGTATGATTTGTATAATATGCTTCAAAACTCACAAGGTGGAAAACCTTAAAAAATAGAAGTTATAGAATATAAATATTTTTGAATGCTTCTTTGCAATAAATTATAAAATATGAATATTTTTAATAATGACTTTACTTTATTGACAGTATTATTTGTTCCAACAATACGAATATAAAGAACTATTCTTGGTTGAAAGTATAAGTATTGCCAACTACGACAAAAGTATTCTGTGTAATCGATAATTCGAATCCACCTCTTTTGATCCATAGATACCTATTAAAATAAAAGGAAAAGAAACAATTACAATACAAAAAGTTAACCATAAAGGTTATGTATTAAATATTTTTTTCCTTTTGGCTCACTTCTAAATAATAAGAATATGAACGCATATCTTTATCCCAAAGTAACATTTTAACATGGTTGATAATGCACTGAGTTCCTAATTTAACTAAAATACAATGTTCTCGTAATTCAGTAATGGTATGTCTTGTGTACCTGATAAAAGAATAACATCATTTAGATGAATATCTTAAAAAATAAATTCAGCAATTTACCCTCTTTCCATATCATAATTATTTGTATCTCCATCTAAAAGGTAACCACGCATTTCTCCTTGTAAAACTTGTGCACCGTACATAGGATGGGCAACATTTAAATCAGCAAGTAGTCGACCACGGTGATTAAGATCTGAATTATGTGTTTGTGTTCTTGCAGCTATTGCATCTAAGATTGCTTCTGGAGAAACTAGTCCAGTTGGTCGAACAACATTTAAGAGATCCGTGATTGAAATTAAACTTAATCGTACCTTATCTACAAAATTTCTCTAATCAATTGAATACTATTATTATAAAAGATAATTTAAAATTATATTTAGAATATATTTTTGTTTTTATATTTTACCTAAAACACTTTTATAAGCTGGATCAGGATTTGCTTTTACCCATGCTCCTACAGCTAAAAAGATATCAATCTCTGGTGCATGAAAGGAATCTCTTGAAATAAGTTTATTTAAAGCATCAGCACTTAATTGCAAAAAGTTTTCATGTTGCATTACTTCACATGCACGTTCATCCATATATTTATGACAAACCTAAAACAGATTAATTTCATTGAATGTTATCAATCATCTTTCTAGTCGAATATCATCATACATATAATGTTTATACTTTGATGAGAAATTCTAGTTGATAAAGAAGTGCTGCATCAAATATGGGACATATATTTCTTATATTTAATATTTCTTTAAGATAATCTGATATAGAGGTTTCTAATTCTGAAAATCCATAACGATGTGCTGATCCAAGGATATTTAATACCACCTAGGAATAATAATAATTAACTAAATAATAAAAATTAAATATATTTAAGAATTAATAAGATTTAATAATCAATCAAGATAATACCTCCTCACGTTTCTCTGCAAGAGGCATTTGTCCTGTGTATATGTATTCTAACAAACCTTTAAACCCTGCTAAATTAGCATCTTTTAATTCAATTTCGTGTTGAGTAGATTCTTTTAAACCTCCAAATAAAAGAGCTCTAAAATATTGGCTACGTGCAGCTAAAATAATTTTGTGACTTTTCAATTTTTGTCCACCAACAATTAAAGTAACATCTGAGTAATCATCTGAGAGATAAAGAGCACCAATATCCTTAGAAAGTGTACAGATGTGATTTATGTCAACAGAAACTGAATGTTCAACAGATATGTGCAATTCATGATGTGAACTCATTTTTTATATTTTAATCTTCCAAATATAAAATTGCAATTGTTTGTCAGTCAAGTTTTTTCTTTTTCCCTTTTTTTAAAAACTATCTCTTACTGGTAAATACAACACTTTATTAATATCGAACAACAGTAGCATAATACTTCAGTACATTTATGTTTTCTTTTGACATTTATTTATTCACCTTACTTAAAAGATAAAAATAAATTAATTTCACAAAAACTTTGTAATCGCTAAATAATAAACATAAAGTTAATTTTTAATGTTTATTAACTATCAATTATTAAATAAAAGTTAATTATTAACTTTTAATTTTTTGATTACGATTTTAGATTTTGAATTCAAACTACACAATTAGTTTCTTGAAGAATAAAGAAATAATTTGTATAAAACTAAATAAATCTTAAGAAAATCTGTAACATAAAAATAAAAACACATCTACTTTATTAAAACATTATTTTACGGTAAATTTTGTACTATTTTTCACCAGTGATACATATCGATCACAACATAAATATCATAGACTTACGGTTACTAAAGATAGGTAAATTTAAGTTATTATTGAAATGAATGTAATCAAAAAATAATAAATTACGTGAAATAGTATACAATTAAAAACTTAACATACACTTATGACTGATCAAAAAAATAGTATAAAATAATATAAATTCAATATATCGTAAATGAATATATTATTAGAAATATATTTCATAATATGCATAAATAAATGATACAATACATGAAATATTCTCTTAAAAGTATAAGATCTGATTATAAAATTAATATTATAGATTATAGTATTTAAGTAATATTATTTTTCTTTACATATACTAATAGTAATATAAACATTAATTTTTCAATTTTATTTTTTAGGATGTAACACAAGATAGCGTTTAAGGGTAATACCTTAATGAAACTAGACACTCCTATCGAATCTCTCTTTTATATTTTCAATGGTGCAAATGAAATATTGAAGATTATTAAAAATTGTTGTACCCGGTCAAGTTAAGCAATAGATAATTTCTGCATCTACATTTTTTTAAAATACGAATGTTAAAGAGGAAAATAAATACAGTTTTGGAACTATTTTTTTGAAAAAATTAGACCACAATGACAAAAGGTATAACTTTACTCGAATAGAATCGTAATATAAACATTGTTATGCTAGGTTAATAGTTAAATTCTTTTATTTATTATACTTTAGTTAAAATTATCAGATATTTGTATATTAAACTAATTACATTTTTTTACGATTTTCAGAAATTTATTTGAATCTTAAACTTAGATCTATTACCAATATTTTCAATATTATACTTGAAACTGATAATATTGTTTGAATTTTAAGTTCAAATGTAAAAATTAATGGAACTGAATTTTGACACGATTTAAATGTAAATTTATTGAAAAAATTGTCATTTTAAACATTTTCTTTATTAAAATAATTCAAATTAAAATTAATTTATGATTAACTATAAATTACAATACATAAACTCCTTCAATATACATAATTAATTTTAAACAGTTTCTTAAATAATACTAATAGTTTAAAGTAATTGACATTTTATAAATATTGATTTAAATAAAGCTATGTTAACTAATAAGTGAAAGCTAATAAATAATTTATATAAGATTTTAATAATTTTTTTTAGACGAAACACTGGAGAAAAAATCAATAGAAAATAATGATACTGATAAAAAGACTGCATCTGAATCTGGCCCTGACCCATCAGCACCAATAACTAGAAGGGGAGTATTAACATCATTTTTGACTGGGAAGCCAATGGAAATACCAGAACAAGATATTGTAACGATTTAATCAATAATTTTGGTTATAACTTTAATTCTATTTATTATAATAGAATAATTAGTACATGTTTCTCTTTTTATAGTTAGGTAAATGCAGATTTGTATCTGAATTTGAAAAATTAAATCGTATAGGAGAAGGCACCTATGGAATTGTTTACAGAGCACGAGATACTAAAAATGATAAAGTTGTAGCCTTGAAAAAAGTTCGAATGGAACATGAAAAAGATGGTTTACCAGTCAGCGGTTTAAGAGAAATATCTGTTCTTTTATCTTGTCGTCATGAAAATATTGTACATTTAAGGGAAGTAGTAGTAGGGAGAAGTTTAGAAAGCATATTTCTTGCTATGGAATATTGTGAACAAGACCTAGCAAGTTTATTAGACAACATGCAAGCTCCATTTTCAGAAAGTCAAGTTAAATGTATTGTTTTACAAGTGTTAAAGGGTTTGCGTTATTTGCATCATAATTTTATCGTACATAGAGATTTGAAAGTCTCAAATCTACTTATGACAGATAAAGGATGTGTAAAAATTGCTGATTTTGGACTTGCTAGGTGGTTTGGTTTGCCTTTAAAGCCAATGACACCTAGAGTAGTAACATTATGGTATAGAGCTCCAGAACTTTTATTACAAGCAAAAACTCAAACGACTTCTGTTGATATGTGGGCTGCAGGTTGCATTTTAGGTAAAACTTTTCTTTTTTCTTTATATATGATATCAAAATATTTAATATAATAATTTAAATTTTATTGGTATTTTCATCAGGAGAATTACTTGGACATCGTCCTTTATTACCTGGACGGTCAGAAATTGCTCAGTTAGAATTAATTGTTGACTTACTAGGTACACCAAGTGAAGCAATTTGGCCTGAGTTTAATATGCTTCCAGCATTACAGAACTTTACATTAAAACAACAACCGTATAATAATTTAAAACAACGGTTTCCATGGTTAAGTGCTGCTGGTTTGAGATTATTAAATTTCTTATTCATGTATGATCCAAAAAAAAGAGCTACTGCAGAAGAATGTTTACAAAGTAGCTATTTTAAAGAAGCTCCTTTACGTAAGTAATAAAAATCAATATATATTATAGTAATCCTTATATTTTAAAATTATTAATTGTTACTGAATTTAATTTTTCCATAGCATGTGATCCCAAACTTATGCCTACTTTTCCACAACACAGAAATATGAAAAAAGCTGCTCCACCAAAAGAAACTAGAGAGCCAGAAACAAATGTTATAGATCAGACTAATAATTTACCTGCAATTTCAGATCTCGTAAGTTATTTATGTACATGATCATGACTTTAATAAGATATCTTAAAACTGAAAGTATCCTCTTTTTGTTTTCAGCTTGGTTCGCTTGTCAAAAAGAGGCGAGTTGAATGAATTTGATAAAATAAAAGCAAGATTTTATTTATGTTTCAAATACAATCCAAATTTCGTCGATTCTGACTTACAAATATTTCATTACGATTTGTATCCTTCATTCACAATGTATGAATTCATTCACAAATAGACTTTTAAATAAATGAATTTTATTAATGAACATTTAAAAAATAATTTAACGTGTTTGCACTTAGATGAAAAAAAGACTAGTGTAGTAGTGCAATAGAAGACTATGCGATATTTATCGTTAAGAAAGCATGATATAATGTATACAGTACAAGATCCCCATGAAGCATATATTGCTTCACTAAGTATAAACGCGTTAAAAAAAATAAATATATATTTTTTCTAAATACTTTTTATTAACAGTTAATGTAATATGATGAAAATGTTTAATTAAATATATGGACTCGGCATATGATTAATATATGAAGTTTTAATGTCATGAGCTCATCAATATAAAATAACAAAAATATTATCAAATGTCTATAATAATCTCTATGTGTAAATTATTTTATTACTTTTATCATATTTTACTGTAAAAATATAATTCATTCTTTAGGTATGTAAACGTAAATTCAGCTGTTTTTGGTAAGTTGCAATGATAGATTATCGAAACGTTTTTTATATTCTCCATTTGAATCATATTTTGCGGAAAGTCGTTCCCAATCCTTTGATTTCTTAGTTCTCAGATAATTTATTACTTTATTTGCAGTATATTTCTGTTTTTCATTGCATTTACTGCATCCTGTAGATAGAGCATCGGGTAAAATTTCTAAAACAGTAAACATATCAATTATTTAATATTTTTATATTTTTATTATAAAAATCTTATATAATTATTTTATGAATTATTTCACGAAGGTTTAATATAACAAGATAATTTTAAATAATTAAATAGTAAAACTTTTTTATTATAGTGATTTGTAATTATTTTTTACGTGTAAATTAATAATTTGTGTAACCTATCGTAATATAAATAATATTAATAAATTTACATAACTGAATTAATAATCATTTTTGCCAAATTTTTCATAGATAAATTTCTAATTATTTATTTTTTCTTTATTGTGTTTATTTAAAATAAATGTGAAATAAATTACTATAATATTTTACTCTTTCATAATTGTTAAATAAGGTACGAATTCATAAGAATATTCTAATTACTTTTTTCTCGAATTTCTTTCACTTGATATAATACGCTATAATAACAACATAGATGTTACTTAAGAGAGTTCGAAGTAATTCAAATGAGAAAGTTCAAAGCAAGTTATGTAATAAAGAGAGGGAGAGTGAATTGAACTCTGTCGTAATCGTTGCAGTAGATGCACATAGAAACTTACAAACGAAACCGACGTAACTTTTGGTCATATTTTTGAATAAAACTACTTTATTAACTTCGTTAATTTAAAATATATATATCTATTTATAAATATAATTTCCTATTTATACTGTTTTGTTCTTAATTTCAAAAATCGATTGTGGAAGTTCGAAGAAAAAGGAAAATAGTAAAGCGTTTTCAAAACGGAAAATATTTGTATTATGTATTATGTTTTAAAACAGTTGTCATGAAATGCAGCAAACTCAAAATTCTCTATTTATTGAGAACAATTCCAAATAAAGGAAAAATGATTATGTAAATGAAGTAAGTAATGGTTTCCAAATTCTAGCAATAATATTTACATAAACTAATAACATTTATATTTCGCTAATAATGGAGTTGTCCAAACAAAATTTAAATACATAAACATTTAATTATAAAAGATATTTACATCTTTAATATTACCATAAAAACTCTTTATGTCTTACATCTTTCTAAAAGTTTCAAATAGCACAATTAACGAGTGATATATCATATTTTAATATAAATGGTTATATCGTTTTATTTTTGTTCAATTTATTGAGTAATTTGAAAACTTGTATCAATTTGCAATTAAATCAAAGAATATTGTTAAGTTAATAAAGTTATTCTAAATAACTTAAAACTTAATATAATTTAATTAATATAATTAAATTAAATTAATAACAACTTATAATTTAACTTAAGAATAAAGCGAAATTATAATATATCACTTAATAAAACTAAAAGATTAAATTAAATTTGAAGAATTAACTATTAATTTTACGAAAATGATCTTTATACTCACTTTTCAATTCTCTGCCTTCATTGGTACACGGACCTTCATCCAGCATGCATTTAATATAATTAGTTAGGATACGATTATTTTGTAGAATCCTATCAACATCCACATCGTCATATTTGGTAGTGTAATTTTCTGCTGTTACACAAACAATTGCAAACAATGCAAATAGTACGAGACAAATTTTCATATTGTAATTAAAGTATGTTCTTCCACTTTTAATCACCATAAGTTAATATCTATGATAATTAAACCAACGGATATGGTCTTGTTTAAAAGCTACCCTCTGCAGCAGAAAGTAAAACGCTCTTTGTAGCTGTTGAAGCAAGCTGTCGAATTATATAGCTGAACACAGAGGACATTGGAGGGAGTGGATAAACGCGTTAGTCAAGTATTTTACACGCACCTTTATAAAATGTATATACATTAAAACGGTACCACCGAACGAGGATATCAGAGTAGGAGTATTAAAATATAATTTATTAGAAATAAACAAAATTATATAAAAAGATATAATGAATAGATTTTATTACAATCGTTAACTATCTCATTGTAATCGATGTTTATTCTATTAATTTATTCAAATGCTTTTATTATTAATAATATATTATTCATATATTGTTATTACATTAAAAAATTTGATAAAATGCAAGCACAAGTTGAAATGAATTTATGAAATATCTTTGAACTGACCATGAATTTGTTTCATAAAATTTTGTCAATATAAATGATAATTAAACTAGTTCATATTATAGCACTTAATCAGTTTTTTTAGAAAAAGAATGTTTTATTATGTTGATTGTTGTTTGCATCTTAAATTACATAAAATGTACTTCGTGTGCAGATTGACAAATATATAGAGATATTGTTCAATAATATAATAAAAATACAGTAATTTTCGGTTAAATTCAATCAAAATCTGCTGGGTTAAATTTACATGGGCCATCCTTCAGTACCTCGAGTTGTCCATCATCCAGTATCTGATGCAGTTAGCAAGAAGAAAGAATCGGTAAAATGAAAAGAAAGGAGACAAATGCAAAATAAAGAAATGCCGCTAGTGTAGTTAACTCAGCCAGTACGACATATTATCAAGAATAATGAAGAGATTATTCTTCGCCGTATTTAAAAGATGACCATCGTCTATTTACGTTGCATGTTTTGTCAAGGATCATTATCAATAACAATACAATGATAAAACTACAATGAGATTTATATTTAGCAATCTTAGAATGCCAAATACGGAATTGGACAAACTTCTTCAACAGTGTAATCTTCAAAAAATTTGACAAGGTTGTATATTATTATCATCTATATTGATTTGATGAATTAAGATTAATTAAAATAATTTTTTGTTTTATATATTTTAAAGAAATAGATTATTTCAGATTAATCAAAAATAAAATTAGTTTAAAACTAATTTATTTTCTTAAATATAAAAATTATTTCTTTTATTATAAAATAAACCTGAAATTACGTGAGCCAATCGAACGTTATTACATATTCTTTACTTGGCGTCTTTATTTCGTGGAATCTCCTATTACCCATCGATCTACGACTTACAGAATATTCTGCTCATATCTTGTAGATTCATTTCGACATTAGAATCATCACACTAATTGAAATGCAAACCATATCGCGACTCCAATCCACTTCATCATTCGACTGTATTGCAAGTTGATTGTATAAGCTTTCTATATTATCCCTTAAATTTCATTTAACGAATATACACATTTAAATTTTATACAATTCGTGGGTTATTATTTCTCAATCATAATTTACATATGTATATAGTGACTGTAAATTCTAGTAATTAAATTTTGCGTTTCACTTTCACGATAAAATTATCACGTGTAGAAATACTTTTATTATAAGTAATAAGAATTTAAAAATATAATAATTAAATGTTAACATTGCATACAATAGAATAAAAATACTATCTATACTACTATTTAAAAGTTTAGTATCATTTTTAACATTTATGTTTCATAACAAATGAAATGAAAAATAATTTTCTTTTTCATTACCTTCTTAGTTTGAAAACTTTAAAAGTAATTAGCACTTTTCTTGTATTTTATATTTGCAATTTACTTTTATAAATGCAGTATTTCGTTGCATAAATATTTAAAAATCCATTAGCTATTAATGTCACTTAAGAAATGATAGCATAACGTTATATATGAAATAGTATTAGCTTCTTCATTTAGTACATTAAGTCTTAGTCAGTATAGTTACAAAAACATTTTGTACTAATGACAATTTAATTTCTATATTCTATTTTGTACACAGATATTGAATTTTTGAAGGATTATTCGAAATTTCTAGGAAAAGAATGAAAAGTATTATTAAGCAATATTCTAACAATTTATTAAACAATATCTTAACAATTTGTTTGTCATAGTTACGAAAGGTTGCATATTTCTAACTTAGAGTCTCATTAATAAAATATAAATGGTTATTCCATTTATAGACACTACTTATATCTGTTATGAATATTTACATCTGATTTGATGTAATATATATGATTATTGTAATATATCGATAAATTCCAAAATTAAAAAGACGAAATATTCTGAGACTTGTAAATAAAGTGTTAAGAATTGACACAATATAAAAATTCATAGTAGATAGATTTCATATTTTAACTAATTGTTTGTCGATTCTTAGAGACAAAAGTAATTATTATTGTGAAAAATATTTTCAAAGTCGTTCCAAAATTTCTTCAAGGAAATCCGTTTAATAGGTTGTTCTATGGTCAATTATTGTTATTCAAGAGTACACTTTTACTTTAATTAGTATAATGTTGTATTGCTGCATAATGCTGTAGAATTAAATGCCATTCATAGGGATAATTTTGTTGCATAAATGCTATCAACGTGCGTGCATGTGTAGCTTGTCGAGGCGTACAACGTTGGCAACGATTGTTCACCGCTTCTGGCAACAATTCTGCAAGAACGGTAATAGTATTTGTATATAATATAAACAAATTATTAAATCTGTATATGACCTTCTAAATTTGCATGTTAAGAAGGAAAAATGATGATTCTGCTTGTTGAATATACTTTTTGCTCGATAAACATGGTTCATGAATCATAACAAAAGCGTATGTATTTATAACACGTAACCGTTATTGGTGAAGCGACAAAACAGAAAATTCAAATATATTTCAGTGATGTCTTTTATTTCATTTTTTAATTTCTTTGATATGCCTTTAATATATTGTTATTTATTTTCAACATAAAATTATTTCATACTTTATTTTTTATTGTTATAATATATATTTTAATTCATTATAACACTATTCATTGTCAATAATAAATTATAGTTACGGTAAAAAATTTTATTTGAAGTATTTGTTGAAATAACATATGAAGTTAGTCATGAACATTAAACTTTTCTGATTTTAAAAACATGATGTAAGATTTATTGATTTTAAAAATCGTGAAATGAGCACATTATTTTTTCTGTATATTATCACAGTATTTGATTTGATAAATTTGTATATGTGCATATATAACGAAATGAAATAAAATCGAAGTAATAAATTTTAATACTGTTTTAATTTTAACTTTTGTTCTTAATTTTTATAATCAATGAATGTGACAAAATAATACTAAGATTTCGGTGTTTTTTTGTTATTTATTTGAATTTTGAATCCAATAATTTTTAAATTTGATCTGAATTTTTAGCGTAAATTTATTCGAAAATTAAAAAAATTAAAAAATGCTATTAAGTAAAAATTGATATAATATAACAAAATGATAGGAATAAAGGTTTTTATTTCTATTTAAGAAAAGAAAAAGAATAGAAAAAGGAAATTAAAGGTTTACTAAATACTTATATTTTAAATTTTACCTTTAATTTTCCTTCCTATAGAATCGCAGTGTCCCAGATTCAAGATACAATTGATCTGCTTTTGTACGTACTGTCGATCCTTCACGAGATTTGAAATATTTTGCGCTTTGATATAACTTGTAAATATGACAATAGTGAAAAGGAAAAAAATTTGTACTTTCATTTTTTATCAAAATATTGAGAAAAAAAGGAAAAATTAAATTATATGCTTTGTTCCGTCTATACCAATTCACAATCGATGCAAAACTGTTTATTTGAAGAACGAAACTTGTCCTTATATTCTGTTCCCTGTTTAGAGGTGATAAATGTATGTAAACAGATAGAATAATTCGATAGATTTTCTAAATTGTTCATGGAAAGCAATTTCCGAAAGATCTTGATAACATCAACTTCCTCCTTTTCACAAATGACATTGTAGATAATGATTTGTTAATGTTTCAACTTTGTGTTGAAATAAGAGTGAATATCATTAAATACATTTATTCATTTTAGTAATAAAAATATTGTCTTTTTTTTAAATATTGACAAATTTTTAATTATACATAAGGTATGAATAATGAAATACAATGTAACTTTTAACATATATAGATTTGATGAAAAAAATTATATAAATTTGAAGAAAACACTAGTACTCGCCTGAAATTGAAATAGAAAATAAAAAGTAATAATAAAAAAATAGGGAAAATATTATAAATTTTCGTACAAAATGAAATTATATATTACTATATGAATCTTTATTATCATTTTATTATAAACTTTTATTTATATATGAAATATTTTAATGAAATGGGACAATCTAATTCTAATTTTAAATAAACTATTCAAATTTGATATGTGCAATATTATATTTATAAATATTTATTGATTGGCATATGTAATTCTTTTTTAATCATTAGTATACAGGTTTAAATACAAGAAATTTCTTTTTTATTTATCAATTAAAAATACTAAAAATTTTAAATATTAAAATGCAAAAAAAATTATAAATTTTAAATAAGATAAAAATTGCCAAAACTGTATTCGAGTTAATAAGAGTATTCGTTGATCTAAGCTAAAATATAAGCCGTGATTTTCAATACCCATATTAATGCATCAAAACTTAATAATTGTTTAAATATTAGTGACATGATTAAAAATATTTATAGTTTCGATTAATAATTTAAATGCACGTATTCATTTTTTATGTTTAATTTTTACATTTTAGCAAAAATGAAATCATGTGTCGTAAAAGATCATAATAATGAATAACAAAAAACTGTTAAACATTAAATATTGTATCCCTGAATTAATAAATAAGCTTTAATGATAAGACTAAATAATTCGAATTATTTAAATAGATGCAAATACAATTATGACTAAATCTTACATATAACCTGTCAATTATTAAATTACTTTCTATTTTCCTTTATGTTATTAAAAATCTTTTTATAATATGAATATATATGTATATATATATATATATATATTCAAATATACTTTTATTTTTACAGCTTTAATGTGTAAAACTTGTTAATCGAATATGTTATGCAACGTAAGGGAATGATAAATTTATCAATTTACCATTAATTGTGAGACACATTTATGATAAAACGATAATGTTAGTTCATATACTAATTATTATTTCACTATTTTTTTATAACGAAAAATAGAATTCATATTTTATATAATGCAAAAAATAATTCTATTTAATTATTAATTATAATCATTTTAGGGAGGAAGAATCTTTAAAACAGAATATTCTTGAAGAAGATCCATCTGTTTCTTGTATTTCTTTGAATGAATCGCCAAGGAAGTGCAATTTATCCTTTTCATTTAACTTTGATTTTAATGATGTTAATAGTGATGAATCTTCAGATTCAGAAACTGCCGCTTTACAAATTGACGTCTCCGAAGTTGATAATTATGAACCTTCCACTAAACATAAAAGAGATACTATCGAAGAAACTTCTTCAGTTATTAATGAAATGGAAGAAGAAATTGAAAGACAACTAGATGCTAAAGCAGCTAAAACTAATTTAACAGCTACAAATGTAAAAAATATTTTGAAACATGTCATTACCAATGAACATGTAATGGCAATGGTTAAAAATCGCCTTCATGACACAGAGAATGATGTACCTTTTGAACCAAAATTAACGAGGGCTAAAGCCAAGTATAATATTAATGAAATATATTAATGAAATAAAATATTATATATCTTATGATCATATAAAATAATTTATTAAAATGAAAATATTTTAATATAGAGAATTAGCAGCTGCTCAAGTTAATATACCATGGCCCATTACTCCAATAAAAAAAACTTCATCAGAAGTACAAGTATTAATTGAAGAAGAATTACCAGAAGATTCTTCTGATGAAGAATATAACCCAGAACAAGATAAACAAAGTGATGATGAAAGGGAAGTAGAAAATCCTATAAATAGTGATATAGATTCTCAACCCTCAACCCCTGCAAATAATTGTGATTCATCATTAGTTGAACAGCCTAAATCACCATATATTCAATATGATCCAGAAGGAATTTTTAAAATTCCTGGGTAAATTAAAATTCAATATTTTTAGATAATATAAATAATACTTGACTTCATAGAATTCTAGTGACTTTAAAATTATTTTATTTTAGTATTCCTTATGTTCCAACAGAAGAAGAGAATATTGGTCAAAGAACACGTTCAAAACTTTGTTTAAGTGAAACACCTTTGGAACAAATTGAGCAGGCATTTATTCCACCAGATATAACTACTGATATGTATGATTGGGACTGTGAAGTAGATGAAGATTGGGATAATTTTTTAAAAGAATTTACTCAGCCACTAACTCAAGAACCTATAGTAGAAGATGATCCAGAGGCAGATCCAGAATATAATATTTTAGAGGACGAAGAAACAGACTTTTGTATGTGTAATAAATATATATTGTAAATTTCTTAAACTTTATAGATTATTAGAATAAATTAAATAATATATTTACAGTGGATAAAGAAGAGTTACGGGCTGATAAAGCTGTTAAAGTTACACGTAAAGAATTAAATAACTTGATTGCAGAATTATTTGAATTTACAGATACTTTTTCAAAACAGGAACAAGAAATTTCAAAGAAGAGAAAATCTCCAGAAAATACAAATTCTTCAATTGAAAACAATATGATGGTAAGGCAACAATATAACTTTTATATTTTAGTTAAACATACAATTTTACTACAATTTTAATTGTGGAGTTTAGTATTGTTCTGTAACAGATTTATTACCTCCTTACAAAGAACCTGAACTTCCCAATTTAATAAATCCGAATCAACGAGAGTTATTAGCTGTTCAATTTCGTCAGCATATACAATTAATGGTACAACATTTTGCTATGACTTATATGAACCTAGATTTACATTCACAATCGAAAATATGTAAACAAAATTTAAATAGTATAAGGTATGTTAATAAGTAAAGAATTATCAATTATGAATATATAATGTAAATATATTAACTTTATATTACTTATATTATTTGTATTAGATATTTAAGTAATGGACCTAATTCTGCATACAATGTAGTAAATTTACCAGATGCTTTAAAATTAGTATCTGATTGGGAAAGTAAATTCTTGGATAACAAATTTTCGGAAGATTTTAAAAAAGCTATTGCTGATGAGGATATGGTAAAGAAAATATATCTTACAAATAAGTGGAAATATATTCCTAAATTTCACCCGGAATTAAAGAAGTTATTTATGGAAAGTAAGGCTTTAATGTATCCACAACTCTTGCCTGAAGTGCCATTCAGAAATGAGTTAAATAAATTTATGCGATCTCCATATCTAAAATCTGAAGAAAGGTAGGTAAATGGCATATATCATAAAAAAGCGTGTGTTTCATAGAAATCTATTTTTTTCAGTTTAATTGCATTAGGTTTAGAACAGTTCCTTCCTTTTGTTACATCCAGACCAAGAAAATTTAAAAGTAAAAAACTTCAATTAATAGATGCAGCACAATTAATTATTCAATATTTAGTACCATGCAGAGAACCTCAAGGATTATTACATCACATACAAAAACGTCGAAACGCAAAAGATGCAAATCCAATAAAAGTAAGTAATATATACATAAGCAATATATGTATTAAATGATATTCACTGAACAAATACACGAGTATGTGCGCATGCACTCACCTACACACATATTGTATATAACAAAACTTGATAAATAAATATTTTTACAGCATTACTTTGAAAAATGTTGTGCTCCTAGAACAATACATTATATAACATTGGAATGTGATCTCAAAGCTCCCAAAGATCAACCAATAAATCTTTTACCTTTAGTGTGGCAGACTTATCTTAATAATGTAAATATTTAATACAAAATATTTATGACTATATAAAAATGTATAATGTTCAATTTATCTTTTGTATTATATTGTTATTACTACTTATTTTTATTCTATTATGTTTGTTTATACAGACAGAGCAGAAAATTGATGTATTAAAGCAAAAACATATACTTAATTCATATAATGATATTATGAAGAAAGATTGTTTTACAAATGGAAAAAAGAACCAAGTTACTGCTTGTAATACTCATTTCTCACGTAATCCACCAGTTAATATAGTATCAAAAATATTACCTGCTACTACAAATCAGAAGATAACAAATAAAAGCACATTAAATGATAATTTATCTACAACTGAAAACACTAATTCTGAAATTATGAAAAATATATTAAATAATGGAAGCAATATTGAATTACATCATTCTGATATGTCAATTAAAGACCATATACCACATTTTAATAATTCTTTAAAAGTTATAACTATGCAAGAAGAAAAAGAAAAAAAAGTAGATGATTCAAAACAAGTTCAGAATGATGCATCTACAAACTTAAGTACATCTAAGCATCCAAAGTTTTCTAGAAAGTCTTCTGAAATAGTTCAAGAATTACCACAATTACGAAAAACTACACCCAGATTAGCAAAAACAAGAAGTGCTCAAAATATGAAATTAATGGCTCAAGTTTTAGGACCAAAGGGTTTATCAAACAATTGCAATACTTTGAAGTCTAGAGAAAAAAATGAGTTAGATAAAACTTTGGAGAAAATATCAGCTCTGCCTAAAATTGTGAGTAAAATTATCTATTTTAGTAAAATTAAATGAACATTTTTTATGCATTATACCTCATTTCAGGATAATGAAGATGAAATAGCAGAATTAATGTTAGCTAGTACAACTATTAAAAAAGATTCTATTAGTAGAAAAAAAGCTAAGGAAGCTAGAGAACTAGAAAATATTAAAAGGCTTTTAGAGTCTGAAAATCCACTAAATGAGGAAGAAAGAGGTTCGAGTACGTGTCTATGTAATAATTTTAACATATTCAAACTTAATATCATTGACTTATATTATTTTATATAGAATTTGCAGCATCATATCTTCAAAAATTACATTTGACATTAGAATTTAATAATCCAGAAACATTACGATCTGTGGTAAAATTATATTTAGATTATTGTGAAAAATTAGATAGTATCAATCAGATAGAAAACGAATTATCGTTTTCTAATCCATTAAGATCTCTACAAAATAAACAAATTATGGAAAATACTGCAAAAGATAAAGATGCAATGACAATTAATTTGTATCAAGATGTATGTAAAAAATTGCGAGAATATCCTGAGCTTTGTACAGACTTTTTACTGTTTTTGAAACCACATCAAGCGGCAATGATAAATAAATCAGTGGAATATGTAATGCTTCAAAAGATGAGTGAATTTGTTAATGTAGCTCAAATATATTTTGCTAAGCAACCTTCTCGAATAGCAAAAATGATGCAAGCTATTGCACAACTTTCATCTGATCCACAGATAACATTAGAACATGTTCATACAACCATGAGCCCCATACTCAAAGGACATCCTTTAGTTATGGATTTATTTTTACAAATATTACCTACTGCCAAACCGCCAGAAAGGTAATGCAGATAATAATGTTATTAGTAACTACATATTAGAACTTTTAAAGCTACTAGAAATTAGGTTATAGGTATTTAACTGTACACTTCATTATTTTCTAGTTTGTTTGCGTCACATATGTTTGAGAACTTAACTTGCCCAGTAGGACCACATGATAAAAATAAACTTTATACTGAAGATGCACCTGAATTATATGAAAATATAGAATTACCTGTATTAGCATTTCAAGAAGATCCTTATGGTGGAGAAAATTGTAAATGCAATTGTCATAATAATGATGAATCCAAATGTAAAAATATTTCTGAACATTGTGTATCTTGTGGCACAAGGGTATGTTATATTTTTCTTTATTTATTTTGTGGAATAATCTTAAATACATCCCACAAGTAAAAATAAAGTATAAAAATGAATTATAAGTAATAAATACATAGATTAAATGCTCATTAATATATTTCTTTAAATAAAAATTAATATTTTCACGTGTATTATATGAAATTGTTTAATATGTTTCTAACATACAAATTTTTTATTTATATTTAACAAAATTTGGTTACACAGTTCCTCAATGGAAAAATTTACCTCCAAACATCAGAAGGTTTAAGACCTGCTAAAATTATTTTTCCTGGAGCTGATGAAGAAAAATTGGAGAATATTGCTCGTGTATCTTTAAAAACTACTGATAAATTTTCTTCATCTATTTCATCTAAACAACGAAGAAAGTCTTCAAAAAATGAATTTCATGCTGATGAACAGTATCAGAAATCTTGTGTATCTAAAAATTCACCTTCCAAAGAAAATGAAGAAGGAGAAAAATTAATTATGAAGTCTAAAAAAACTATAAAGTCTCCATCAAAATCTACAGAACAAAAGAAAAATTTAAAAAGATCTGGAAGTGAAATCAATCATATGAACAGAAATTCAAAAAAAATGCGTATATCCCAATGTAAGAATAAAAAAGAGAAAAAAAATGACAAAGAAGCAAAACTAGAGTACATAGATTCAAATGCTACCACTCACATGAAATCAAATGAATGTGTATTTATTGATGATAAAAATTCTATTAAAGAAATAGCAGTAAAAAATACATCAGATGTCGAACTTGAAATGACAAGTGATAATGGAAATAAAGTTGATTCATCTGATGAAACAAAAAATGATATTGACTTAAACACTAAATCATGGACACGACAAGAAGATATGATTCTGTTGCAAGCTATTAAAAAAGAATATTCTGAAAATTCACTGGTTATGGTTAGTAAAACATTAGGAAATCGTACAATAAATCAAGTAAGTTTTTATAATATTATTTCATATCTATTTTCGACATATGTATTTAAATAATATCTTTTCGTAGGTTAAAAAAAGGTGTGACATTCTTCTCTCTTTATTAGAAAAAATGATGTAATATTATTTTACTTAAAAAAAGAATAATATTCTTAAAACTTGTTTCAAGATCTTATTCAATAAGTATATGTAAATAGACAATGTCCTTATGAAATATTATATACTTAAATATGTAATAATAATGAAAATATAAAAATATATTTTGTTAATTAAAAGTAAGTTATATAATATAATTTATTTAATTATAATTTAAACTATAGATTTGTTTTCATCGGTTATATAAATAACTTTGCATTGAAAATTATAAATAAATATAATACGATGTATTTATTTATAAAATCTTTAACAAAGAATGACAGCATATGGAACATATCAGTTATAGTAATAATCTGAATTTTTTAATTTTATTTAAACATTATCTAATGAATTTGAATTTTTTAGAAGACAAAAATAATAATTGATTATATTGCATCATAATTTATAAAACATTTCATAAGCTTGTATTTAAACATAATATTAAAATATTCTACAAGAAGTATGATACTCATAAGTTATAAATTATAAAGCTGTATAAATTATATCATATTACCTTTAATTTTATAAAATAACTTATAGAAATGAATGAAATAGGTTTATGAAAAACTATTTTTTAAACTATTATTAAATGTTTTACATGTATAATGCATGGAACAGTTTGTTATTATGTTACACAAATTATATATATATATATATTTATGTATACAGCAGACACATAAAATTTGTTTATAAAAGGATTTTCTTTACAAATCTTGTAATAACCATATTTATTAGAATCTGTGAAATATTACTTCAATGATTTATGATTAAAAGATTACTTATTAAATTAATTCCAGGATTATTTCTTGTTGTATTGTATTATAATAATTATGTATTTCAATATATTATATAAAAGAATAAATATAGTATGTATATGAAATAATATTAATCGTTTATTTTGTATACTTACATGTAACTATTGTTCAAAATTCTGTATTTACTTACAAAAATAATTTTGAAAAATAAAGTCATCTATTTATCTTTCCAAAATCTATACAAATGTTTAAACCCTTGTTCTCCCTATATTCTATAATTTTATAACAAATATGTAAAATATATGCGTGAAATTTTATTATTGAAATATGAAATCATAAAGAAATAATAACGATTAGGATAATAATTTCGTAAAAAAAATATTATTAAATTTAGAATTGTATGATGGTCATATCCTAAATTTAACACAAAATTATAATTTTTAAGGTTTATGTAAAAGTTTTAAATAATTCAGTCTTATTTTACGTGATTTTTCTAATATAAGTAAATAGTTAATTACTTAACTAAACTTAATTTATTTTAATAATGAAGTAACTAAATTATTATTTAAGTATTTAATTGTTGCAACATTTAAACAAATTTTAACCGAGATCAAAACATTGTAATATTCCATAAATTTATATATTTTGTAACACTGATAACTGAAAAAATTAAATTGTCATGTAATATACGAAGTAAAATTTTATATATGAGATAATTCATTCATTATATTATACAAAGTACAAATAGTCTAATATTTATTTTCACAGTGACTTTTATGTACATAAATAATCTTCAACGATGAAAATTTCATAAAAATGCGGTAACATGAGTATTTATATGTTATGTTAACGTAATTTCTATGAAACTTCATACTTGTTACGTCTCTTACATTTTTTTACATCCATCTTAATAATAAATACAAACATGTTAAATGAAACATAAGAAAAGAGTATACAAATATTTTTTGTTTTTCAAAGTCTGAGAAAATAACAAAGTATGTTACCATAATATGTACACTTGATAAATTATTTTATCACAATATGGAACGTCGTTGCAATAATTTGGACTGATCATTATTTGATCACACCAATGATTTTTATCTATGTATATTGTAGGCAATCGTACAAATTATGTAAATTGTATTCACATAATGTATGTGTTTAGATATTTTGTAAAGATTAGAACTTGGTTTTGTACAAATTATCTGCGCAATACATATTACAAAGAAATTATAATATTTTAAAATACTTCCATATTGTCTATGTCTATTCCAATATCAAGGAAATCATCTTCAAAGTTTTGAACATGCCTTTGTACAAGTGGATGCTCTGAATGATCTGGATCATCTGTTACAGGGCTAGGTGGTGGATTAGTCATTGTTCGATCAGAATCAACTGGCATTCTATCCATGCCTTCTCCACGCCTCAATCTTGCTTCTTCTGCTATTTCTCTAGTAGAAAGTTCTGCCTTAGTTAATAAAGCAGGAAGATCTTTCTCAGAACCATCTATACATATTAAAAATATTTTTGTTAAATTTATATTTATAAAAAATCATTATTATTATATATCAAGGTAACTTACTTTCTAAACATTTTATTAGTTCTTGTGCTTTCTGTCTTCTTGCAACAGCATCAGCTTTTCTTTGCTCAGCATGTTTTTTTTTATCATAATAAAAAATCTCTTGTATTTTTTCTTGAGGGATGTGTTTATCATTTTTTACTAACCATAAATATACACCTCCTGCAGTTCTTCTTCTAGAGCCATTCATTATTAAAAGACCACCTCCTTCTTCAATCTTCTTGGTTTTTTGAAAAAAATCAATAGCTTTTTCTTTACCAATTATATTTACAATCCTTCCTATAAGATATAAAGATTTAGATAATTATACGCATACATATTTTACTTTAATATCAAAATAAATTTCTTACTTATAAGAAGAGATTTTTTCTCACTAAGTTTTGATGTTATATCAGTAGCTACATCTGCATCAGTTGATTCAATTGTTGTACTTAAATCTGCGATTTTTCGTGCATTTCCTTTTTGATTATCTATATCCATTGAATTACGCTTTTTTCCTAATCTCAATTTAACATTACTTCTATCTGAATTTGTTCTTTTATTTGTTAGTCTTTTTTCATTGTCTTTTTCATCTTCTGAACTATTATTATTACGATGCTCCATATTCCAAGTACCATTAAAAGAATAATGGTGTGGAATGTTATAACTCTCAACACTACGCTCTTGATTCCATTTTTTTGTTACACCACATAAGACTAAATCTTCTGTTAAAGATTCTTCTTGTAACTGAGTACACCATATTTTATATTTATCATTTCTATCCCCCCAATTTTTTGTCATACTTCTAGATCGTTTTAGTTTTAATTTAGGTCTTTTACTTTTGATATGTTCAGAATCTGAATCAGAGTCACTTTCAGAATCTGCAGAATCATCAGACTCATCACTGTAACCCATTCTTACATTTTCTTCTTTATTTGGAATTGCATGAGGTCTTTCCAGAACATTATACGTTTCGATATCGTTTGCCTAAATAAAAATATATTACAATAATTAATAAATTTATTTTATCATTATAAAAATAACTTTATCATTTGATTTTTAAAACATATTCTATAAAAGTAACATATTATAAGTATAAAGAGTAAAAAAATAATTTCACTCAAATAATATATTTTAACTAAAATAATTTTAATTCAACTATGAATTTTAATATTGAAACACAATGTCTTTATGGTTAAAATAGGTTAGACTCCTGTCAAATATGAAATTATACAATATTTCACCTCATCGTCTATAACTTCACCATCTTCAAGTTCTAAAGGTTCCGCTTCCATACTTTCTTTTTCAAAAGTTACAATTTCTGTAACAAATAATTATCGAATAAAGTTATGGTCACCCAATAATTCCAAAGAAGTCCTTTTTTTCTATGCAATCTTAACGATAGTTTTTTCACAATTCTATCATTGTCGCCACCACAACTGTATAGTCTCTACTTTTCTATTTAGTGGTTTTTATGACTCAATCTAATCCTTTTTAACTAATAGAAAAGTAGATGGCTAAATTTAAATAAGTATAAAAATCCACACATGCTATCAGACAAAATTTTTAGTGTTTATGTTCTTTCCATAAATTTAATACATATTTATATATTTATTGAAATCATCTAGTAATATTTATTTTAAAATATGACGTATACTGTAAATTTAAGATACTTTTTTAATAAATGAGTTTTTTTTATAATTTCTTCAAAAATATTTGAATATTTTATTAAATTTTTCGAATACTTGTTATATTTTAAATATATAAACATTTTTACCTATATCCCAATTTACAAAAAGAA
>NW_016945246.1:267-2598 GCF_001483705.2 Eufriesea mexicana | reverse complement strand
TTTGTATGATTGTGTACTTTACCTTTTCTTCTATTCTTTTTATCGTATTTTTAAAATTACAAATTTTATAAATTCAAACTTTAAGAAATAATGATTTTTACACATTGTTTAAGATGGTCGAAAAATTATCTTCAATTACTAGTCCCAAGTTACCGCCAAAATAGTAATTTGTCTTTTACATTATTATATCATTTTCAATATACATAATGTATATAACAACAAAAATATTAAGTATTAGTTATAGAAAATTTTACAAAATTTATATCAAATATTTAAAAACTGTAATAAAATACTTAGTTTAATGATAAACTTGGTATAAAAAATTAACTAACTATTAAAAAATTTGTTTAAACAGTTAAATCACCTATGTTATACATGAGTAACGATAGGAAACAAAGTAATTTGAGTGATTATATTGTTTGGCTAGATATGGAAGTATGTTAATAATATAATTTTACATAATAAGTTATACTTTTAATGATATTAATTTATTATATCTATTTTAGATGACTGGACTTGATGTAAATACATCCCACATTTTGGAAATAGCATGCTTAATCACTAATAAAGATTTAAAAATTATAAGCAAAGATTTAAACATTATTACGTACCAACCAGATGAGATATTAAACAATATGGATAGTTGGTGTTTAGCAACTCATCAGAAAGTAAATATCAAAATTAATGTATAATAGACACAAGTAAGTTTAAAAATAATGTATAAACCCTTATACATTATCTTTTTTATATTTCTAGAATGGATTAATTAATGAATCATGTCTAAGTAAAATTACAGTACAAGATGCTGAACAAATTATATTAAAGTATCTAAAATCATATATAGAAGAAGGAACATGTCCACTAGCAGGAAATTCAGTTTATATGGACCGTATGTTCTTACAGAAATATATGTCATCAGTTAATAATTATTTACATTATAGAATTATTGATATTTCTACTATTAAAAGCTTAGTTATGTAAGTATTATTTTTTATATATTATATTTTATATATTTGATGAAACAATATATTATTATGTTAATTTTAGGAGGTGGAATACAAATATACCTATTCCAGAAAAAAATTCTAATCATAGAGCATTGCCTGATGTAAAAGAAAGCATAAAAGAATTACAATATTATAAAAATAATATATTTGACCTATGTGTTAAATGAATATGATCATGAACATTATCTTCCAAAAAGTAACACTAATCAATAAATATTAAAAATTATAGAAAATTATGCTGTAATACAATATATATTAAATTCACTATTTAAATTTAATTTTTGAAATATATTAAATATTTATTTTTATATATATATAATTATTAATCAAATTTATCATTTAAAGTTATAGGATGGTTTTGTATAAATTCAGATATACATATATTTCAAACTTAAGGTATTAATTGTTACAGTAATTTTTATTCAATCCAAATTTGATTATCAATAAAGGTTATTTATCTCTAAGTTCTCTTTTTTCTAGTATTTTCTATATTAAGTTAAAAATAGTAAATAGAATAATCTTTTCTTTGAAAAAAATTTATTTACAAGGAGAGTGCAAGTCCTTCAGGTCACCGATTTAGTTGAAACTTTGCAGGTTTGTAGATATCGTCATGCAGTTTAAGAAAATATATCATTATAGCCGCAGCTACTCAATAATTTTTGAAGTATTTGCGATTAAAGTTTTATTACTTCCCTAATTATAAATTTATTTCCATCGTGTTTCAATTTAAGTTGTAGGGTAACGGTGAGGATCGAGAATTACTATAATGGAAGACTGGGGTTCCATTCCCATCCATAGTTTTTCAATATATTTTTTATTTTGTTTTCATTTTTCGCCTATGAAAACATTGTAAATACACAATTATAAATAAAATTTCTTAATAAGAAAAATTATTTTTACGCTTTCTTATGCTAGTATATATTTATTACAAAATAATAAGAATATTATGCAAGAAAAATACTCTTCTATAGCAATCTTATTTACTACACGAAATACAAAACCTATCACTCATGTAAGTATTAATTATTAAATTAAACATCCTATAAGAATGTTGCTTATAATTCCAACTTTGCTGTGCAGCTATAAATGTTCATGAATTAATTACAAAAACTTGGAAATTTATTAATTTTCTACTATCGAATAAATACAAATTTTACCGCCTGGGATCAGCGCCATCTATGATTTGGGCTCAAAAATCAAGAAAGTGATAGGAATATAGGATAGGCAAGGAGGTCAACGATGTGCTGGTCACGTGGTAGACAAGGACAGAGAGGGGATAGAAAAGGATAGAATGGCTCCGGCAGTGAAGAATTATTAATTACTC
>NW_016945246.1:0-244 GCF_001483705.2 Eufriesea mexicana | reverse complement strand
AATTTGTGAACTTTTATAATTTTGTTGCAAAGCTGGAACTTCAGGCTACATTCCTATATAATTTTCGTAAAGAATTTAGCTCTAAATTGTTAGTTATTAATTTTTGATTTATGGCGTCTATGATTTCGTAACGGCCACCATCACGAGTTTCCGTGAAAATATTTATTACTAGACGAAACTGGAAGCAGAATGTGATCAAAAGTTATATGAGAAGATTCGCAAGAACATTGTCTTTCTAACGAGT
>NW_016945245.1:0-496 GCF_001483705.2 Eufriesea mexicana | reverse complement strand
AAAAAAGTAATAAATCCCGATGGAGAAAATTCTACTCTACGCTGATAGACGAAAAAATACGAATCCTAAACCCTAATCTCGAAGATAGAAACCAAAAAATTCAACTGCGCAGCACGATTCCACAGCCAATGACACATACGGCACTATTTTGAGAAAACGCACGTTCGAAACCGAAAAAAAGTAATCAATCCCGATGGAGAAAATTCTACTCTACGCTGTAAGACGAAAAAATAGACGAAAAAATCCGAATCCTAAACCCTAATCTCGAAGATAGAAACCAAAAACGTCAATTGCGCAGCACGATTTGACAGCCACTGACACATTCGGCACTATTTTGGGAATACGCACGCTCGAAACCGAAAAAAAGTAATCAATCCCGATAGAGAAAATTCTACTCTACGCTGTAAGACGAAAAAATCCGATTCCGAAAGCATAATTTCGAAGATAGAAACCAAAAAATTCAATTGCGCAGCACGATTCCACAGCCAATGACACA
>NW_016945244.1:0-323 GCF_001483705.2 Eufriesea mexicana | reverse complement strand
CCGAGGGCTCGAGTCTCTCTAGCGCTGAGGCCACCTCCGCTGCAAAAGGAAAAATAAATATCACTTACCTCGGGCTCGAGGACTTGCGCACACGACGGGCCACTTTTGGCGGTCTCCTGCTGGAGATCGGTGTACCCGAGGGCGCAGAGCGAGCAGCCGCTCTCGCGGGGCGAACGAGCGAAGTCTCTGAGGGTTGCTGAGTGCGGGTTTCGGTTCCCGCGAAAAAAGGGAAGCTGAGGGTGACAGGGCACGACGACTCAGTCACTCTCCGCGAGGTGGCCGCTGCCCTGGTCAGGTTCGGTGGTTGCACCGTGGCGGAGGTA
>NW_016945243.1:0-275 GCF_001483705.2 Eufriesea mexicana | reverse complement strand
AAAATAACAATAAAATTGAATTTTCCAAGCAGATTCTATAGAATTCCAACGGCTATAGCACCCTAATAGAATCTTTCCCCCTTATTTATGAAAGAGAGTTAGCTCGCCACGATATTAGTCGAAAATGTCAGTAAAATTGAATTTTCCAACGAGATCCTATAGCATTGCAATGGCTATAGCGCGGCAATAGGATCTTTCCTCCTTATTTATACAAGAAAGTTACCACACAGCGATATTAGTCGAAATTGATATTAAAATTGAATTTTCGAGGCAGA
>NW_016945242.1:0-843 GCF_001483705.2 Eufriesea mexicana | reverse complement strand
AAACACAATGTGCGGAGACTAACATTGCTGGCCTCCCCAGGCACAAGCTTGGCATGTCAGAGTAATGTGGAGCGTAGAAGTCCTCCGAATAGCGGTGTATATCGCAGAAGATAAGGCTATCCCGTCCAAATCTAACCAACCCTATGATAAGCAGGCGTAACACAACACGAGCTGACGTGCCACGAAAGCCATTGCCGGCCTCACGAGAACTAAGCAGAGTATAGCAGAGGAATGGAGATCTCTGAAATCGCCCGAATAGCAGTGTATAGCAGAAAAGTCAAGCCTATCGTATCCTAACCTCACCAAACGTAATATAAGCGGACGTATCGTAGCACAAACTTACCTGTCACGAACGCTTTTGCTGGCCTCGCGAGAGCTTAGCATTGTAGAGCAGGGTAATGTAGAACGCTGAAATAGTGTGAGATTGTAGAACGCTGAAATAGTCCGAGAAGCAGTGTATAGCTCAAAAGTCAAAGCCATCCTGACCAAGCCTAACCAAAGTAAGCCTAACCAAACCTAGCCGAAATAAATGAAACATAACTCAACCTAACATGCCCAGAGCGCTGCACCTGTCGCCCACTGATACACGCCGAGTGTGATAGCGCACAGAAGAGCGCAGAAGTCCATATGACAGCGATGTGTAGCACAAAAGACAAAGGATCCTAACGTAACTCAACGTATCCTGGCATAGCCAAACGTAACGTAACTCAGACTAACGTGCGAAGACCATTACTGCAGGCATCCCCATAGCCAAGCATAATTTTCTAGAGCACAGCAGAACCCAGAAAGCCACCAAATAGCAATGTATATCGCAAAAGTCAAAGATACCCTGACCAAACCTAA
>NW_016945241.1:0-491 GCF_001483705.2 Eufriesea mexicana | reverse complement strand
CGATAATGTGCTTTCCGGTCCGATTCTACTGCAATGCAAGGGCTACAGCAAACGAGTGGAATCCTTCCTTCGTATTTATCTTATTCAGATTCGTCAGCTCACCTCAATATTTGTCGAAAATGTCACCAGAATTGAACTTTTTAAGTAGATTCTACTGCAATGAAATGGCTACAGCAAACCAATGGAATCCTTCTTCCTTATTTACGCAGAAAGGTTTGCTCACCGCAATATTAGTCGAAAATGTCAATAATATTGAGTTTTCCGGGCAGTATCTGATGCAATGCATTGTCTACAGCAAACCAATGGAATCTTCCCCCCTTATTTGTGCAGAAAACATTCCTCAACACGATATTAGTCGAAAATGTTAGTCGAATTGAACTTTTCAGCCATATTCTATTGCAATGCAATGGCTATAGAAACCCATTGGTATCTTACCTCGTTGTTTCCGCAGAAAAGAATGCTCACATCAATATTAGTCGAAAATGTCAATA
>NW_016945240.1:716-2285 GCF_001483705.2 Eufriesea mexicana | reverse complement strand
AGCTGGCCTCCTCAGAGCCAAGCAGAAAATATTAGATCACAGTAGAGCCCACAAATCCACAGAATAGCCGTGTATAGCACGAATTTCAAAGCTACACTATCCTAAACTTGCCAATGGCGACGTAACCAAACGTTACATAACTGAAACTAACGTGCCGAGACCACTGTTGCAATCCTCGCCAGAGCCAAGCAGAGCACATTGGAGCAACGTGGAGCGCAGGAATCCACTGAACAGCAGTCTATAGCAAGAAATTCAAGGCCACCGTATCCTATCCCAGCCAAACGTAATATAACCAACCGTAACCTAACTCAACCAGACGTGCCGGTAGCAAAAGTGTTGGCCTCACCAGCGCCAAGGGGATATAGTAGTGCACAGTAGATGGCAGATATCCACTGAGTAACGGGGTACAGCACGAACTTCAGAGCAAGTCTGACCAAACTTAGCCTAACAGGCTAACCACACTTAACCTAATTCAACCTAACGAGCCACGACCACCATTGCTGGCGTCTCCAGGGTCGAGTAGTGCATAGTAAAGCGATGTAGGGCGCAGGAATCTTCCGTATAGCTATGTACAGCACAAAAGTGAAAGCTATCGTGTCCTCACATAACCAATCGTAGCATAGCAAAACGTAGCCTAAGTCTAACCTGCCGCGACCATTATTTCTGGCCACCTCAGAGCTGAGCAGGCCATATTAGTGGAGAGTAGTTCTCAGAAATCCATAGAATCGCTGTGTAAAGAAGAAAAGTCAAAGATATCCAAACCTAACCCAAAGTAACGTAACCTAACCAATCATAGCCCAACTCAACTTATCGAGTCGCGAACACTGTGGCTGGTGTCGCTAGGGCAAAGCAGAATGTAGCAGAGCGCAGTAGATTGCAGATGCCCACCGAGAAACTGTATATCATGGGAGTCAGAGCCATGCCTACCAAACTTAGCCTAACCTAAATTAACCAAACGTAATATAAACCGATCTAACGTGCCACGACCACTACTTCTGGCCTACCCAGAGCCAAGCAGGACTTAGTAGAGCAGCGTAGAGTACAGGGGACCAACGAACAGCAGTGTATAATGGGAGAGACGTAGCTGCCCTTGCCGAACCTGTCATAACCGAAACTTACCAACCGTAACATTGCTGAACCTAAGGTGCCGAGACCGCTATTGCTGGCCCCGCGGAGCCAAGCAGAAAATATTAGTGCACACAACATCGTAGGTATCCACCGCATTGCAGAGTATAGCGCAAAGGTCGAAGATGTCCTGACACAACCGACACAAGCATAATATAACCAAACATAACATAACTCTACCTTGCCTGCCGACACCATCTTTGCTGGCCACCATAGAGCCAAGCAAATCATGCTAGAGCACACTAGAGCGCAGATGTCCGCCGAATAGCAGTGTACAGCACAAAAGCCAAAGCTATCCGTCCTAGCCTAGCCATGCGTTACGTAGCCATGCGTAACTTGACCCAAACTAACGTGTTGGGGCCACCATCGCTGGCCTCCCCTAGAGCCAAACAGCACATACTAGAACACGGAAGAGCGCAGAAATCCACCGAGCATGAGTGCACA
>NW_016945240.1:0-641 GCF_001483705.2 Eufriesea mexicana | reverse complement strand
ACCGTGCCGAGACCTCCATTACTGGCCTCCCATGAGCCAAGCAGCACATAATAGAGCTGAGTACAGCGCAGAAATTCGCAGAATAGCAGTGTATAGCACAAAAGCCAAAGCCATCCTACCCAAGCCTAACAAAACCAAACATATCCAAACGTAACCAGACACAACCTATCGTGCAACGACTGCCCTTGCTGCCCCTCCCCCCATAGAGTCGAGTGGGGTATAGTAGAGCAACGAAGTGCACAGAAATCCACCGCATAGCTGTGTATAGCACAAAAGTCAAAGCTACCCTATCCTAACCTAACCTAGCCAATCATAACCTAACACTACCTGACGCGCCGCGGGCACTATTTCTGGCCTCCTCGTCACAAGCCAGAGAAGACTAGATCAGAGTGGAGCGCAGGAATACACGAATAGCAGTGTATAACGCAAATGTCTAGCTATCCTTCCCTAACATGGCCAAATAGAGCATAGCCGAACGCAACCTGGCTGAACCTAAATTGCTTGGACCACAATTGCTGACCACGCCAGAGCAAAGCAGAGCGTATTAGAGCACAGTAGAGCGCAGAAATACACCGAACAACAGTGTACAGCGCAAGAGTGAATGCTATGCCATCCTAACCTTAACTAAGGTAGCGTAACCA
>NW_016945239.1:0-393 GCF_001483705.2 Eufriesea mexicana | reverse complement strand
AATTTTGTTGACATTTTCGACTAATATCGTGGTGAGCTAACTTTCATCCATAAACAAGGAGGAAAGATACCATTGGCTAGCTGCAGCCATTGCAATGTTTTAGAATGTGACTGGAAAGTTCAATTTTATTGACGTTATCGACTGATATCGTGGTGACCTAACTTCCTTGCGTAAGTAAGGAGGAAAGATGCCTTTTGAGTGCTATAGCCATTGCAATGGTATAGATTGTGGCTGTTAAATACCATTTTGTTGACATTTTCGACCAATGTCACGGTGAGCTAACTTTCTAGCACTAATAAGGAGGAAAGATTCAATTGGTGTGCTATAGGCATTGCAAAGCTATATAATCATACTGGAAAATTCAATTTTATTGACATTTTCGGCCAATATCGT
>NW_016945238.1:0-880 GCF_001483705.2 Eufriesea mexicana | reverse complement strand
ATTGACATTTTCTACTAACATCGTGGTGAGTTAACTTTCTTGCATAAATAAGTAGGAATGATTATTTTGGCGTGCTATTGCCATTGCAATGCTACAGAATATCGATGGAAAGTTCAATTTTATTGTCATTTTCTACTAGTGTCATGGTGAGCTAACTTCCATGCATAAACAAGGAGGAAAGATTATATTGGCAAGCTATATCCATTGCAATGCTGCAGAATCTGGCTGGAAAGTTCTATTTTATTGTCATTTTCGACTAATATCGTGGTGAGCTAGCTTCCTTGCAATAGTATGGATGAAAGATCCCTTTGGCGTGCTATAGCCATTGCAATGAAGTAGAATCTGGCTGGAAAGTTCAATTTTATTGACATTTTCGACTAATACCGTGGTGAGCTAACTTTCTTGAATAAACAAGGCGGAAAGATTATACTGGCAAGCTGTAAGAATTGCAATGCTATAGAATCTTGCTGGAAAATTCAATTTTATTAACATTTTCGACTAATAGCGTGTTGAGCTAACTTCCTTGCAATAGTAAGGAGGAAAGATCCTTTTGGCCTGCTATAGCCATTGCAATGCTGCAGAATCGGGCTGGAATGTTCAATTTTATTGACATTCTCGACTAATATCGTGATGGGCTATCTTCGTTGCATAAGTATGTAGGAAAGATCCTTTTGGCGTGCTATCAGTAGAATCTTGCTGGAAAATTCAATCTTATTGACATTTTCGACTAATACCGTGGAGAGCTAGCTTCCTTGTATAAACAAGGAGGATGGATTATACTGGCAAGCTATAACCATTGCAATGCTATAGAATCTTTCTGGAAAATTCAATTTCATTGACATTTTCTACTAATATCGTGGTGAGCCAACTTCCTTGTATA
>NW_016945237.1:485-1278 GCF_001483705.2 Eufriesea mexicana | reverse complement strand
CAGGTCAGGCCAGGTCAGGTCAGATCAGATCAGATCTGTCAGGTCAGGTCAGGTCAGGTAAGGACAGGTAAGGTCAGGTCAGTTCAGGTCTGGTCATGTCAGGGCAGGTCAGGTCCGGTAAGGTAAGGCCAGGCCAGATCATGTCTGGCCAGGTCAGGTCAGTTCAGGTCAGTTCAATTCGGAGCAGATCATGTCAAGTCAGGTCACATCAGGTCAGGTCAGGCCAGGCAAGGTCGGGGATGGTCAGGTCAGGTCAGGTCTGATCAGGTCAGGTCAAGTCAGGTCAGGTCAGGTCAGTTCAGCCCAGGTCATGTCAGGTCTGGTCAGGTCAGATGATGTCAGTTCAGGTCAGTTCATGTCAGGCCAGGTCAGGCCAGGTCAGGCAAGGTCAGGTCAAGTTAGATCAGGTCATGTCAGGTCAGGTCAGGTCAGATAAGGTAAGGTCAGGTCAGGCCTGGTCAGGTCAGGTCAGTCAGGTCAGGTTAGGTCAGTCAGGACAGGTCAGGTCAGGTAAGGCCGGTTAAAGTCAGGACAGGTCAGGTCAGGTCAGGTCAGATGATGTCAGTTCAGGTCAGTTCAGGTCAGGCCAGGTCAGGCAAAGTCAGGTCAGGCCAGGTCAGGCAAAATCAGGTCAAGTTAGATCAGGTCATGTCAGGTCAGGTCAGGTCACGACAGGCCCGGTCTGTTCAGGTCAGTCAGGTCAGGTCAGGTCAGTCAGGACAAGTCAGGTCAGGTAAGGCCGGTTAAAGTCAGGACTGGTCAGGTCAGGTCAGGTCAGGTCAGGTCAGGTCAG
>NW_016945237.1:0-414 GCF_001483705.2 Eufriesea mexicana | reverse complement strand
CAGGTCAGGTCAGGTCAGGTCGGGTCAGGTCAGATCAGGTCAGGTCAGGTCAGGTCTTGTCTGGCCAGGTCAGGTCAGTTCAGGTCAGGTCAGATGATGCCAGTTCAGGTCAGTTCATGTCAGGCCAGGTCAGGCAAGGTCAGGCAAGGTCAGGTCAAGTTAGATCAGGTCATGTCAGGTTAGGTCAGGTCAGATAAGGTAAGGTCAGGTCAGGCCAAGTCGGGTCAGGTCAGTCAGGTCAGGATAGGTCTGTCAGGACAGGTCAGGTCAGGTAAGGCCGGTTAAAGTCAGGACAGGTCAGGTCAGGTCAGGTCAGATGCTGTCAGTTCAGGTCATGTCATGTCCGGAAAGGTCAGGTCAGGTCAGGTCACGATAGGCCTGGTCAGTTCAGGTCAGTCAGGTCAGGTCAGGTCA
>NW_016945236.1:0-542 GCF_001483705.2 Eufriesea mexicana | reverse complement strand
CCACGAACCTAGCGCTGTAGACATTAGTTTAGTCAAATTAGCCACGTAAGTTTTACAGCAATTCTTGTGTGACAAATGGCAGACCCATTGTGACTCGAGAAATTAGCAATTGACGAAGGAGTACTGAGTGCAGCCATCATAACAGTACTGTACCAGTTGTGCTAATTTTTTCAGTGATCATTTAAGCCCCTCAGCCGCCCTAGGATAAACAATGTATGCAACGGTTACGGATTAAGATATTTAGAATTCGTAGTGTGCTACTTGGGACTTCCAGCTACGGAGCACTATAGCAGTTGGATTTGTTTGTTCTGTATATTAAACTATATAGCAGTTCTAGGTTTATCGACGCGTAGATCAATTCTTGCCGGATATGTCGGCAAATGTCAAATGATTACAGAGTACAGCGATCAGTACTGTAATGCATCCATTTCATTAATTCCATCGCTGACCATTTGGATTCCACAGAAGCCCTAGAGTGAGCAGTGTATAGATCGGTTATCGCGCTAGGTATTAACAATTGGCGAAGCAGTACTGAGTACGAC
>NW_016945235.1:0-708 GCF_001483705.2 Eufriesea mexicana | reverse complement strand
GCAGGTCAGGACATTCCAGGTCGGATCAGGTTAGGTCAGGTCAGGTCAGGTGAAGTCAGGTGAGGTCAGGTCAGGAGAGGTCAGGTTCGGCCACATCAGGCCAGGGCATGTCAGGCCAGGTAATGTCAGGTCAAGTCAGGACAGGTCAGGACACGTCAGGTCAGTTTCAGGTCAGGTCAGGTGAAGTCAGGTGAGGTCAGGTCAGGAGAGGTCAGGTTCGGCCACATCAGGCCAGGGCATGTCAGGCCAGGTAATGTCAGGTCAAGTCAGGACAGGTCAGGACACGTCAGGTCAGTTCAGGTTAGGTTATGTTAGGTTAGGATAGGTTAGGTTAGCTTACGATAGGTTGGGTTAGGTTAGGTGAGCTTAGGTTTGGTTTGATTAGGATAGGTTAGGATTGGTTGGGTTATGTTATTCTCGGTTACGCTAAGCTAGGTTAGCTAGGTTTGGTTAGGTTTCTTTATGTTAGGTTAGGTAAAGTTTGGGTAGGTTGGGTTTGGTTATGTTTGGTTTGCTAAAGCTTTGGTAGGTTTGGCTAGGATCGGTTTTTCAAAGTTTGGACAGGTTAGGTTAGGTTAGGCTAGGTTAGGTTATGTCAGATTAGGTCAAGTCTCATCAGGTACGGTCAGGTCAGGTCATATCATATCAGGTCAGGTCAGGTCAGTTAGTTCATGTCAGGTAAGGGCAGGTCTGGTCAGGTCTGGCCTT
>NW_016945234.1:1118-2407 GCF_001483705.2 Eufriesea mexicana | reverse complement strand
CTAACGTAGCCTGACTCAACAAAACGTGCAGAGTCCACTATTGATGGCCTTCTCGGAGTCAAGCTCATAATATTAAAGTTTTGTAGGGTGCAGTAATCCACCTTATAGCAGACTACACCACTGAAGTCATAAGACACCCTATCCTAATCTAACCAATCGTAACATAACCAAACGCAACCTAACCCAAACTAACGTGCCGCGAGCGCTAATGCTGGCACAACCAGCAGAGTAGAGAGCGGAACGCAGAGGTCCACAGGATCGCTGCATATATGAGAAATGTCATAGCTTCGTGAGCCCAATCCAAACCAGCAGAACACGACAAAACACAGCCCAACTTGACCTAACGTGACGAAACCGCAATTCCTGCCACCCTCCAGTGACAAGCAGGACATACCAGATCACATTAGATCGCAGAAGACCCCCGAATAGCAGCGAGCGGCGCAAAAGTTAAAGCTATCCGGACAAAACTTAGCCTAACCCAACTCAAACGAACGAAACGTGACTCAACATAACTTGCCGTGAACGCAATTGCTGTCCTTCCCAAAACCAAGCTGAAAATAATAGAGAACTGATGGGCCCAGGAATCCACCAAGAATCAGACTTTAGCACCAAGGCCAAGGCAATCCTCACCTAACTTAAACAACCGTAACACAACGAATCGTAACCTAACTCGAACCAACGCGCTGCGAACACTGTTGCTGGCCTCCCCAGTGCCAAACAGAGCACACTAGTGGAGAGAATAATGCAGAAATCCGTACAATCGCAGTGTATATCGGTAAGGACAAATCTACCCAAGCATAACCCAAACCAACAGAACATAACCGAACATAGCCTGACTGAACCTACCATGCCGAGATGGCTATTGCTGCCATCCCCAGAGCGAAGCAGGACGTACTAGAGCACAGAGGAGCGCAGAAACTTCCCGAACAATAGTGTGCCGCACAAAAGTTAAAGCAATCCCAAACAAACTAAGCCTAACACAAACTTACAGATCGTAACGTGACACAACGTAGCGTGCAGAGGACACTATTGCTGACATTCCCAGAGCCAAGCTGAAGATATTAGAGCGCTGTGGTGCGCAGAAATCCTCATAATAGCAGACCATGGAGCTGAGGTCAAAGCAACCCGCTCCTAACCTAGCCAATCCTAACATATCCGAACGTAACATAACTCTCCCTAACGTGCCGCGACCACTATTGCTGGTCTCCCCAGAGCCAAACGGGACACACTAGTGGAGAGTAGAATGCAGAAATCCGTAAGATCGCAGTGTATATCGGAAGAGTCGTAGC
>NW_016945234.1:0-751 GCF_001483705.2 Eufriesea mexicana | reverse complement strand
CCCCCCCCCCCCCCCGACCGAGGGAAACGTAACGTTACCGAACGTATCCTAACTAATCCTGACGTGCAGCGACCACCATTTCTGGCCTCTCCAGAACCAAGCAGGACATACAAGAGCCTAGTGGAGAGCAGCAATCCACCGAACAGCAGTGTAGAGCACAAAAGTTACAGCTATCCTGACCTAACTTTGCCTAACCCATTCTAACCGAACGTAACCTGACTCAACATAACGTGCCGAGACAACTGTTGTTGGCCTTCCCAGGACAAAGCTGAAAACATTAAAGCACTGTAGGCAGCAGAAATCCACGTAATAGCAGACCAGAGGACTAAAGTCAAAGCTATCCTCTCCTAACATAACCACTCGTAACATACCCAAGCGTAAAATAACTCAAACTAATGTGCCGAGACCGCTACTTTTGCCCTCGCCAGAGACAAGCTGGACATACCAGAGCACAGCGGAGAGGCGATACTCACTCAGTATCAGTATGCAGCACAAATGTTAAAGCTATCACGACCAAACTTATCCTGACCCAGCATAACAGAAGGTAACCTGACTCACCATAACGTGACGAGCCCACTGTTCCTCGCCTTCCTGGAGCCAAGCTGAGAATACTACGGCACTGTAGGGCGCAGAAATCCACCTAATAGAAAACTATAGCACTAAAGTCGAAGCCATATTCTCCTTACCTAACCAACCGTAACATAACCAATCTAACATAACTCAAACTAACGTACCGAGACCGCTATTGCTG
>NW_016945233.1:424-629 GCF_001483705.2 Eufriesea mexicana | reverse complement strand
CACCATATTATTCGAAAATGTCAATAAAATTGTATTTTCAATCCAGACACTATTGAAATGCAAAGGCTATAGCACGCCAATAACATCTACCCTCCTTCTTTATGCAAGAATGATAGCACACCACGATATTAGTCGAAACTGTCAATAAAATTGAACTTTCCATCCAGATTCTATAGCATTGCAAAGACTATAGCACGCCAAGAGT
>NW_016945233.1:0-391 GCF_001483705.2 Eufriesea mexicana | reverse complement strand
TCACCGCGATATTAGTCGAAAATATCAATAAAATTGAATTTCCCATCCAGATTCTATAGCATTGCAATGGCAATAGCACGCCAATAGTATCTTTCCACCTTAATAATGCAAGAACGGAAGCTCACAACGATATTAGTCGAAAACGTCAATAAAATTGAATTTTCCAGGAAGAGTCTATAGCATTGCAATGCTTACAGCACGCCAGTAGAATCTACCCTCCTTATTTCTGCAAAAAAGATAGCTCACCACGATATTAGTCGAAGCGGCCAATAAAATTGAACTTTCCAGCCAGATTCTATGGCTTTGCAATGGCTATACCACGCCAATAGTATCCTCCCTCCTTATTTATGCAAGAACGGCAGCTAACAACGATATTAGTCGAAAATGTCAG
>NW_016945232.1:0-12556 GCF_001483705.2 Eufriesea mexicana | reverse complement strand
GAACACAATTCCTTGCGTCCCAAGACACAAGCTGGGTGTTGTAGCGCACCATAGAGCGCAGAAATCCATAGAGTAGCGGTGTGTATCACGAAAGCCGAAGCTATTCTAACCTATCGCAACGTAACGTAATCCGACCGAATGTATTCTAACTCAAGCTGACGTGCCGCGAACATTTTTGCTGGCGTCCCGAGAGTCGAGAAAAGTATTGTATAGCAATTCAGGGGGCAGAAATCCACCGAAGTGAAGTGTATGCCACAAAAGTCTAAGCTATCCTCTCCTAACATAGACAAACGTAACGTAACCGAGCGCAACCTAGCTCAGCCAAACGCGCCGGGAACATTATTGCTGCTCTCCGCATAGCCAGTAGAATATAATACAGATAGGTAGAGCGCAGGTATCCACCGAATAGCAGTATATAGAACAAGAGTCGAAACCGTACTGATCAAACTTATCCGAACCTAATGAAGGCGAACGTAACGTAGCGCAACGAACCGCGCCACGTACAATATTGTCGTCCTGCCCAGGGGAAAGCAGAGCATATTGGAGCACAGAAGAGCGCAGAATTCCACCGAATAGAAGCGTATTGCACAAAAGTTGAAACTAACGATTCCGGACTTAACCAACCGTAACATTACCGAATGTAACCTATCTCAAAGTAACGTGCACAGGCCACTACTGCTGCCTGCCCCAAAGCCATACGGAGCATATTAGGGCGGAGTAGAGCGCAGAAATGAACCGAGTGGCAGCGTATAGCACGAAAGGCAAAGCTACCCCATCCTAACCTGACCAAACGTAAACAAACTAAACTCAACGTGCCGCGACCATTACTGCTGGCCTCCCAGGGCCATGCAGTACTTTCAAATCCATTGAATCGCAGTGTATAGGAGAAAATTCAAAGCAACCCTATCCTAACTTGACCAAACGTAGCATAAGGGGACGTAAGGTGTACCCAACCTCACGTGCCACGACCGCTACTTCTGGCATGACTAGGGCTAAGCAGAACATAATAGAGCAGGATAGAGCGCAGGAATCCACCGAATAGCGGTGTAAAACACAAATGTCAAGGGCATCCTTACCAACCGTATCCTAGCCTAACCTAACAAAACGCAACTTAACTCAGCCTACCGTGCCACGACAGTTATTGCTGGGTTCCCCAGGGCCATGCAGAATTTATTAGAGGAGAGTAAGGCGCAGGAACTGCTAGAATCGCAGTGTATAGAGGAAAAATCGCAGCTATCCAAACCTCACCCATGCTAACATATACTAACCGAACGTAAACTATCTCACCTTAAAATGCCGCAGTCCCTACTCCTGGCCACCATAGAGTATGGCAGAGCGTATTAGAGCACAGAAGAGATGAGAAATCTGCCGATAAGCAGTATGCAGCACAAAAGTCGATGGAACCTTATCCTAACCTAACGAATCGTAACACAGTCAAACGTAACCAAACTCTACCTAACGTGCCGCCACCTCTGTTGTGGGCCTCACCAGAGCCAAGCAGAACATATTAGCGAGAGTACGGCGCAGAAATCCATAGAATCGCAGTATACAGCGGAATAGTCAAAGTATCCAGAAGTAACCCGTACTAACAAAACCCACCCTGACGCAGCCAAACAAAATGTAACGTGCTATGACCGCAATTGCTGGTCTCCCCAGAGTCGAGAATGTTATAGTTGTGCATTACACTGCGGAGAAATCCTCGGTATAGCAGTGTATAGCACAAAAGTCAAACTTAAGCTATCCCAACCAAACCAAGCGAAACATAGCGATACGAACCTAACTGTACCTAACATACCTAGAAAACCTTTGCTGACCTCCGGAGAGCAATGCGTAACATATTAGAGCACAGTAGGGCGCAGAAATCCACCTAGTAGCAGTGTACAGCACAAAAGTCAAAGCTACCTTATATTACCAGATAAAAGCTTAATACGACCGAAGGCAACCTAAATAAACCTAACGTGCAGAGAACACTATTTCTGTCCGCCCCAGAGGCAAGCAGAATATACTAGAGCACTGTAGAGCGCAGAAGTCCATAGATAAGCAGTACTTAGCACAAAACTAGAAGCTATCCTTACCAAACTTAGCCTTACATTTCCTATCCGAACGTAACTTAACCCAACATTACCTGCCGTGACCACTGTTGCTGGCCTTCCCAGAGCGAAGCCGAACATACTAGACCAACGTATAGCGCTGAAACATACCGTAAAGAAGTGTATAGCACAAAAGTTAAAGCTATCGCCTCCTAACCTTGCCAATCGTAACATAACCGAACGTAACATAACACAAGCTAACGTGCGGCGAACATGATTGCTGGCCTCCCCAGAGCCAAGCGGAACAAATTAGAGGAGAGTAGCGCGCAGAAGTCAAGCGTATCGCTGTGTAAAGCACAAAAGTTTAAGCTACCATATCCAAACCTGCCCGAACGTAACGTAACCGAAGGTAGCTTAACTGATCCTAACGTGCCGAGACCGCTATTTCTTGCCTCCCCAGAGCCAAGCAGAGTATATTAGAGCACAGTTGATCGCAGAAATCGACCGAAAAACGGACTACACCACGTAAGTCGAAACTATCCAAACCCGACCCTGGCTAACATAATCTAACCAAACGTAGCCAAACCCAACCTAACGTGCCGAGACCACTATTACTGGCCACCCCATAGTCGAGCAGAGTATAGTAGAGCAATGTAGAGCGCAGAGATCCGACGGATAGCAGTGTATAGCGCAAAAGTCGAAGCTAACCTGTTCTAACCTCTCCAAACGTAATATAGGCGAAACGTAACTTAAGTCAGCATATCGCGCCACGACCACTATTTCTGGCCTCCCCAGGGTCGAGAAAATTATAGTACGGCAATGCAGATCACAACAAACCAACGATTAGCAGTTTATAGCACAAAAGTCAATGCTATCATATCCAAACCTATCCAAGCCGAACCAATCGGAACGTAACATATCTAAACCAACCATCTCGAAAGCACAATTCCTGGCGTCCGCGGAGACAAGCAGATGCTAGTCGTGCAATGCAGTGCACAGATGCCGACCGAATGGCAGTGTATAGCACAAAAGTCAAAGCTACCCAACCCAAACATATCCTGACATAGGCAAGACAAGCGTAACCTAACTCAACCTAGCGTGCCGAGGCCACCGATGCTGGCCTACCCAGAGTGGAGCAGATCATAGTAGAGCACACTGGAGCGCAGGAAGCCGCGAAATAGCAATGTACAGCACAAAAGTCATAGATACCCTCACCTAACCTAACCAAATGTAACATAGTCGAACGTGACATAACTCAACCTAACGTGCCTTGACCACTATTGCTGGCATCCCCAACGCCAACCAGAATATACAAGAGAGCAGTAAAGCGCTGAAGTCATCCGCATTGCAGTGTACAGCTCAGAAGTCGAAGATATATAAGCCATACCTGCACCAACCTAACCAAGCCAAACTAAGCTTCACTCAACATAACGTGCCGAGAGCTATATTGCTGGTCTCCCAGGTGCCAAGCACAACGTACTAGAGCTGAGTGGAGCGCAGAAATGCACCGAATAGCGGCGTGTAACGAAAAAGTCAAAGATATCCTCTCCTAACATGTCAAATCGTAACATGACCAGACGTAACATAACTGAGCCTAACGTGCCGCGACCGCTATTGCTTGCAACCGCAGAACCGAGCAGAGAATATTTCTGGAGAGCAGAGAACAGAAATCCATAGGATCGGAGTGTATAGGAGAAAGACCAAAGCTGGGTCAATATAACCTACCAAAACATAGCATAATTCAACGTAAACTGCCGCGAGCACTGTTACTGGCCGCTCCCGGGCCAAGCAGAATGTAGTAGAACACAGTAGATCGCAGAAACCCGACGAACATCTGTGTATAGCACTAAAGTCATTGCTTCCCTATCCTAACCCAGCCAAACGTGACGTAGCATAGCGTGACGTATCGCATCCTGGCGTGCCGAGACCACAATTGCTACCCTCCCCGGAGCAAGGTAGAGCGTGTAAGAGGAGAAGAGAGCGCAGAAACCCATAGAATGGCAGTATATACTACAAAAGTCAAAGCTACCATATCCTAACCTAACCACGCGTGGCATAGCCGAACGTAACATAATGCACCCTAACGTGGCGAGACCGCAAAGTAGGGCGCAGAAATCCACCGCATTGCAGTGCATAGCTCATACGTCGAAGATATCCTAACGTATACTGACCTAACCTAAGCTAGCCAAACGTGGTATGAACCAACGTAGCGTGCTGAGGCTACTGTTGATTGACTGCACGGAGCCAAGAACAAACTGACGCAGAATTGCAGCGAATAGCAGTGTGTAGCGGCAAAGTCAAAGCTATCCTCTTCTAATATAGCAGATCGTAACATATCCAAACGTACCCTAACTGAATGTAACGTGCCGTGATCACTATTGCCGTCCTCCACGGAGCGGAGCAGAACATATTAGAGGAGAGTAGGGCGCAGAAATCTATAGAAGCGCAGTGTATAGCAGAAAGGTCAGAGATATACAAACCTAACCCGAACTTACATAAACTAACGAAACATAGCCTATCTCGACATAACGTGCAGCCAACACGTTTGCAGGCCACCGCATGGCCAAGCGGAATATGTTAGAGCACAGTAGGGCTCAGAAATCCGCCGAAAAATAGTGTAAAGCAGGAAAGTTGAAGTTATCCTAAACAAATAATGCTTAACCTAACTGACCAAGCATAAGATAACGCACCCCAACATGCGGAGTCCACTATTGTTGTCTTCCCCAGAGTCAAGCCGAATATATTAAAGCACTGTTGTGTGCAGATGTCCACCGAATAGCTGTGTATAGCACAAAAGGCAATGCTAACATATCCTAAACAAGCCAAGCGTAACACAGCCGAAGGTAACCTAACTATACTTAGCGTGCAGAGACCAATATTTCTGGCATCTCCAGTGTCGAGAAGAATGTAGCAGAGCAGCGCAGAGTGCCGAAATCAACCGAATAGTAGTGTATATCACAGAAGTCAAAGCTAACATCTCATAACCTACCTAAACGTAACGTTACCAAGCGTAACCTAGCTCAACCTAACGTGCCGTGACCACTATATCTGGCCTCCATAGAGCCAAGCGGAGCATATTAGACGATAGTTGACCGCGGAAATACATTGAGCCGCAGTGTAAAGCAGGAAGGTCAAAGCTATCTTATCATAGCCTAACCAAGCGTATCAAAACCTAACGTTTCCTATCTCAACCTTTCGTGCAGAGAACACTATCCCTGGCCACACCAGAGCCCAGCAGAATATAATAGAGCACAGTAGAGCGCAGAGATCCACCGAATAGCGGTGCATAGCATAAAAAGTGAAACCTACCCTATCCGAACGTAGTCAAACGTAACATAGCCTAACTTAACGTAGCTCAATCCAACATGCCGAGACCACCAATTCTGGCATTTCCAAAGTCGAGCAGGGTGTAGCAGAGCTATGTGGAGCGCAGCTATCCGACGAAAAGTAGTGTTGAGCACAAAAGCCAAAGCTACATTTTCCTAACCAAATCAAACGCAACTTAACCAAACCTAACCAAACTCAACCTAACGCGATGAGACGCCTTTTGCTGCTCACCGCAGAGCTATGCAGAAGATACTAAAAGAGTAGAGCGCAGAAATCCATAGAATAGCAGCGTATAGCACAACGGTCAATGGTACCATTTCCTAACCTAACCAAACGTAACATAAACGAAAGTGACAGAGCACAGCCTAACGCGCCGAGGGTACAATTGCAGGACTCCAAAGAGCCAAGCAGAACATACTAGAACACATTAGTGCATCGAATCCCACCGAATAACAGAGTACAGCACACAAGTAGAAACTAACCTATCCCAACCTAAGGAAATGTAACATAATAAAACGTAACTGTATTCAACCAAACGCGGCGGGACCACTATTGCTTGCCTCCCCAGAGCCAAGGAGAATATGCTAGAGAGCATTAGAGAGCAGAAATCCTATAAAACGTAACTGTATTCAACCAAACGTGGCGGGACCACTATTGCTTGCCTCCCCAGAGCCAAGGAGAATATGCTAGAGAGCAATAGAGAGCAGAAATCTGCCGCATTGCAGCGTATAGCACCGCACTCATTGGTATCCAAGCCTCACCGGATCTAGACTAGGCTTACCAAACGTACCCTAAATCAACACAGCGTGCAGGGGCAACTATGGATGGCCACCCCAGAGCCAAGCAGAGCATTATGTAAAGGAGTAGAGTGCAGAAATCCACCGAACAGCAGAGTATAGCACAGATGTTAAAGCCATCCTAACCTAATATGACCAATCTTCACATTACCAAACGTAAAACGATACAACACAAAGTGCTGCGACCAGTATTGCTGGCCTACCAGGGCCAAGCGGAATACAGTAGAGCTTCGTAGGGCGCAGAAATCCTCGTAATGGCAGTGCGTGGCACAAGAGTCAGAGTTACCCCATCCAAAACGAACCAAACGTAACATAAACGAGCGTAACAGAAGTCAACTTAGCGAGCCGAGGACACAATTGCTGGCCCCACAGAGCCAAACAGAGCGTATTAGAACAATGTAGAGCGCAGTAATGTACAGAATAGTCGTGTATAGCACAAAAGTCAAAGCTATCGTATCCTAAACTAGCCAAGCGTAACATAAGCAGACGCAACCTAACACATCCTGACGTGCCGAGGCAATTACTGGCGGCATCCGCCGATAGAAGCAGAATATACTAGGGCATAGTAGAGCGCAGACATCAACCGCATTGCAGTGTATAGTACAAGAGTGAATGATGTCGCAGCCTAACCTCACATAACCTAACCAAACCGAAAGTAACGTGTCTCAGAGTAAAGTGCGGACACTACAATTGCCAACAGTCCCGAAGCCAAATAGAGCATACTAGAGCACAGTGGTTATCATGAATTCACCCAATAGCGGTGTATAACACAAAAGTCGTAGCTATCCTGTACTAACCTAGTCAAGCGTGATATAACCAAACATAACCTAACTTAACCTAACATGCAGTGGCCATTATTTCTGTCACCACCAGAGACGAACAGGGTATAGTAGTGCAATGTACAGCGGCAAAATCCATCAAATGGCAGTGCATAGCACAAACGTCGAAGCTACGCCCTCCTAACCTAACCAAACGTAATATATGCAAGCGTAGCGTAACTCAGCCTAACCTGCCAGGATCCCCATTGCTCCACTCCCAAGAGCCACGCAGAACATATTAGACGAGAGTGAAGCACAGAAATCCATAGAAACCAAGAGTCGGTCATAACTTGACATAACCTGCCCTTACCTAACCTATGCAAACGTAATGTGACTAAGCATAATGTGTTGAGTCCAACACTTTTGGCCTCCCCAGAGCCAAGCAGAAATAGTGGAGCTTCGTCGAGCGCAGCAATCCAACGAAAAACTGTCTGTAGCCGGAAAGCCTATGTTAACCTGACCGAGCGTTACCAAACCTAACCAAACCAAGCGTAACCTAACTGAACCTAACGTGCCGAGAGTACTGTTCCTGGCCTCCCCAGATCAAGGCAGAAGGTACTAGAATACTGAAGAGCGCAGATATCTGCGGATAGCAGTGAACAGCCCAAAAGTCTAAACTATCCTATCCTAACCTCACTAAACGTAGCGTAACACAACCCATCGTACCGAGATCGTTATTGCTGGCTTCCCCAGATCCAAGTAGGACACACTAGAGCACAACAGAGCGCAGAAATCACCGCACTGCAGTGTATAGCACAAAAGTCAAACATACCCATGCCTAACCTGGCCTTACCTAACTTACCCAACCGTAGTGTACCCAAACATGACGTGTCGAGACCAATATTCTTGGCCTCACCAGAACCATGCAGAGAATGTTAGAGCACATTAGAGCGCAGAAATCCATCGAATAGCAGCGAATAACACAGCAGGCTAAGTAGCATATCCTAACCTAGCCAAAAGTAGCATATACATACGTAGCATAACTCAACCTATCATGACGCGACCAGAATTGCTGGCCTCCAGAGGGACAAGCAGAATGTACTACGGCCCAGTAAAATGCAAAAATACACCGCGTTGACGTGAATTCCGCAAAAGCCGTAGGTACCGTAACCTAACCTGACGTAGTCTGACCTAACCAAAGGAGGCATAACTCAGCATGACGTGCTGCGACAGCTGCTACGGGCCTCCTCAGAGCAAAGCAGAATATATCAGGCCACTATAGACCGCGGGAATACACCACATAGTTGCGTTGAGTACGAAAGTCTTGGCTACTCCACCCAAACTTAACCAAAACTTTACACACCAAACGTAACCTAACTCAAGCTATCGTGACGCGACCACCACTGCACGCCTCCCCGGTGTCTTGCAGACAGTAGGGCAATGTAGAGCGCAGAAATGCACAGAATAGCGGTGTATAGCGCGAAAGTCAAAGAGATCCTATCCAAACCTACCTACGCTAACCCAACGGTGCGTAACCTAACACAGACTAAGCTGCCGAGACCGCTATTACTGGCCACCACAGAGCCCAGCAGAGCATACTTGAGCGCATTAGAGGGCAGAAAACCACCGAATAGCAGTGTATACGACGAAAGTCGAAGTAGCATATTCTAACCTAGCCATACGTAACATATGTGAACGTAACATAACACAACCAAACATAACGGGACAAGTAGTGCTGGCCTTCACAGAGACAAGCAGATAGTACCAGAGCACAATAGAGCGCAGAGATCCGCCTCATTGCAGCCTTTATCGAAAGGTCAAATATAACCAAAGCATACCCGACCATGTGTAACATAGCCAATCGTATCCCACGTCAACATAACGTGCCGAGACCACTATTGTTAGCCTCCCAGAGCCAGAAAGAACATACTAGAGCACATTGGAGAGCAGAAATCCTCTGAATAGCAGTGTACAGCACAAAAGTCAACGTTACCCTACCCTAATATATAAAATCTTAACAGAATCAAACGTAACATAACTAAACCTAACGTACAGCAACAACTATTGCTGCCCTCCACAGAGTCGAGCAGGACGCATTACGGGGGAGTGGAGTGCAGAAATCCATAGAATATCAGCGTATACCGGAAAAGTCACTGCTATCCATACCGAACCCGAGTTAACGTAACCTAAGCGAACGAAACATAGCTCAATATAATGTGCCGCGAACACGGCTTCCGGACTCTCCTGAGACAAGCCAAATGCAGTGGAGCACAGGAGGCCAAAGAAATCCATCGAACAGCAGCGTATGGTACGAAAGTCGAAGCTTCCCCAACCAAACTTAACCAAGCCTAGCCTAACCAAACGTAACATAACCTAACCTATCCTGCCACGACCACCATTACTCGCCTCCCGAGAGTCGAGCAGAGTTTAGTAGAGCAATGTAGAGGGCAGGAATCCACCGTATAGCAGTGCACTGCGCAACCGCCAAAGAAATCCTAACCCAGCCTTCCAATCGTAAACTAAAGAACCGAAAACTAACACAACCTATCGTGCCGGGACCACCAAACAGGCCACCCCAGAGCCAAACATGCATTTCAGAGCTCAGTAGAGCGCAAACGTCCGCCGAACAGCTGTGTACGGCACAAAATTCTGATCTATTCTATGCTAACTTGACCAAAGTAGCGTAAACGTGCGTAACATTACAGAACCCCACGATCCGATACCACTGTTGCTGTCCTCCCCAGACCCAAGCAAGATATACCAGAGCACAGTAGAGAGCAGAAATCCGCCGCATTGCACTGTATAGCACAAAAGTCGTATCTACCATATCCTAACATAACCAATCGTAACACAACCAAAAGTAACTTACCTCAACATAACGTCCCGCGACCGCAATATCTGGCTTTCCCAGAGGCAAGCAGAGCATACCAAAGGAAAGTAGAGTTCAGAAATCCAACGCATTTCAGTGCAAAGCACAAAAGTGAAAGATAAACTTACCTAACGTGCCCTAATCTAACCTACACAAACGTAGTGTAACTCAATATATAGTGATGAAGCAAATATTGCTGGTCTCCCCAGAGCCAAGCGGAACATGTCTGAGCACAGTGAGAAGTGGAAATCCGTCGAATAACAATGTGTAGCACAAAAATCAAGGCTATAGCATCCTGACCTAACGAAACGTAACACAACCGAACGTAACCTAACTCATATTATCGTACCGAGAACACTATTGCCGCATCCACAGAGCCAATCAGAATATACCAGAGTACAGCAGACCGCAGAAATCCACCAAATATCAGCGTATAGCACAAAAATCGAAGATATCCTGACCTAACCTGACCTAACCTAGCTTAACCAAACGCTGCATCGCTCAGAGTAACGTGCCGCGACCACTGCTACTGGTCTCACCAAAACCAAGCAGAGTATACCAGACAGAGCAGGGCGCAGGGGACCACCGCATTGCAGTGTGTAGCACAAAAGTCAAACACTCCCTGACCTAACCTGACCTTACATATCCTACCCCAACGTAGTGTAGCCGAACATGACGTGACGAGATCGATATTGCTGGCGTCCCCAGAGCCAAGCAGAGAATGCTAGAGCGCATTGGAGCGCAGAAGTCCACCCAACAGCAGCGCATAGCAAAAAAGCCTAAGTAGCATTACCTAACATAGCCAAACGTAACAAAACCAAGCGTCACACAACTCAACCTATCATGACGAGACCACACTTGCTGGCCTCCACAGCGACAAGCCGAATGTACTAGGGTGCAATAGTGCGCAGATATCCACCGCATATAGCGAATAGCAGTGAATGGCACAAAAGACGAAGAAGCCTCTCCTAACCTAGCCAAACGAGACTTATCCAAACATAACCTTGCTAAACCTAACGTGCCGAGAAAGCAACTGCTGGCATCCCCAGGGTTAAACAGAGTATACAAGAGCGCAGCAGAGCGCAGAATTCTACCGCATTGCCGTGTATAGCAGAAAAGTCAAACACATCCTGACCTAAATTTCTCTGATCTAGCCTACCTGATCGTAGTGTAACTTAATATAACGTGACGATACCAATATTGCTGGCCTCACCCTTGCAAATCAGAGTACATTCGAGCACACTAGAGCGCAGAAATCCACCAAATAACAGTGGACGGCACAAAATCAGGTGTAGATTCTCCTAACCTAGCCAAACAAAACATATCCAAACGTAACCTGGCTAAACCTAACGTGCCGAGACCACTATTGCTGGATTCTACAGGGGCGAGGAGGATGTACTAGGGCACAGTAGAGCGCAGAAATCCACCGCATTGCAGTGTATGGCACAGAAGTCGAAGATATCCTAACCAAACCTTACCTCACCTAACCCAAACAATCGTAACATAAATCAATATAACGTGCCGCGACCACGGCCTCTGGCCTCCCCTGAACCAAGCAGGATATATCAGAGCACAGTACATCACAGAAACCAACCGAATAGCCGTGTATGGAACGAAAGCCAAAGCTATCATAACTAAACTCAGCATAACCTAACCTACCCAAACGTAACCTATCACAAACTAAAGTGTCACGAACACTATTGCTCGCCTCACCAGTGTCGGGCAGATAATAGTAGAGCAATGGAGGGCGAAGAAATCGACCGTACAGCAGTGTACAGCGCAAACGTGGATGAAATCCTGACCAAGCCTTCCTTACGTAACCTAACGAAAAGAATCTATCTCTAAATGACGGGCCGAGACGACAATTACTGGCAACCCCAGAGCCAAAGGGGACACATTACAGCACAGTAGATGGCAAAAATCCACCGAATAACCGCGTATGGCGCAAAAGCCTAATATACTGTAACCTAACCTGGCCAAACGTAGTATAAGCGAACGTAGCGTAACTCAACCTAGCGTGCCGAGACAACTATTTCTGGCCTCCCAAGAGACGTGCAGAACGTAGTAGCGCAGAGTAGGGCGCAGAAGTCAACCGTATGAGAGTCTATGCCAAGAAAGTCAAAGCTATCCGAACAAAACCCAAACAAACGTCACCTCACCATACGAAACATAACTGAACCTGACCTACCAAGACCACCATTGCCGCCCCCCCAGAGCCAAACAGAGCGTATTAGAGCAGAGTAGAGCGCAGAAATCGAAAGAATGACGTATATAGCACAAAGGTCAAAGCCATCACAACCATACATAACCCATGCTGGCATAGCCAAACGTATCACGACACAACCTGCCGTGTCATGATCACTATTGCTGGCCACATCATAGCCTAAGAGAGTATCGTAGAGCAACGTAGATCGCATAAATCCACCGAATAGGAGTGTATGACACAATAGACAGGGTTATCCTATCCTATCCTAGCCAAACGCAGCATAAACAAGCGCAACCATATCTATCCTAACGTGCCTAGAACACTATCGCTGTCCTCCCCACCGCGAAGCAGAGCATATTAAAGGAGAGTAGAGCGCTAAAGACAAAAGAATGGCAATGTATAGCAGAACAGTCATAGCTATCCTAGCACAACCCAGAAAAACCTAACCAAACCAAACGTAACCTAACGAAACTTAACGTGCCGAGAACATTATTGCTGACATCCCGGAGCAAAGCAGAGCGTATCGTATGCAGTAGAGCGCAGAAATCCACCGAGCAGCAGTGTACAGC
>NW_016945231.1:0-2217 GCF_001483705.2 Eufriesea mexicana | reverse complement strand
CAATAAAATTGAATTTTCCAACCATATTCTAGAGCAGTGAAATGGCTATAGCACGCCAACAGTATCTTTCCTCACTGTTTATGCGGGAAAGGTAGCTCAACAAGATATTAGTCGAAAATGCACATTAAATCGAGTTTTCCAGACAGATTATGTAGCATTGTAATGGATGTAGCGCGCCAATGAAATATTTCATCCCTATTTATGCAAGAAAGTTATTTCGCCGCGATATTAGTCAAGAATGTCTATAGAATTATATTTTCCAGCCAGATTCTATAGCATTGCAATGCCTATAGCACGCCAATAGAATATTTCATCCCTATTTATGCATGTGGGTTTTCTCACAACGATATTAGTCGAAAACGTCAATAAAATCGAATTTTCCATGCAGATTCTGTGGAATTACAGTGGCTATAGCGCGCCAATAGAATCGTTCCTCCGTATTTATGAAAGAAAGTTAGGTCACCACGATATTAGTCTAAAATGTCAAAAAAATTGAATTTTCCAGCCAGATTCTATAGCATCGCAATGACTATAGCAGGCCAGTAGGATATTTCCTCATTATTTATGCAAGAAAGTTAGCCCCCACGATATTAGTCGAAAATGTTAATAAAATTGAATTTCCAGCCAGATTTTATAGCACTGCAATGGACGTAGCGCGCCAATTTTTGGACGTAGCGCGCCAATTGAATATTTCATACTTATTTATGCAAGAAAGATTGTTCGCCACGATATTAGTCAAGAATGTCTATAAAATTGTATTTTCCATGCAGATTCTACAGCATTGCAATGGCTATAGCAAGCCAGTTGAATCTTTCCTCCCTATATATGGAAGAAAGCTATGTCGCCACGATAGTACTCGATAATGTCAATAAAATTGAATTTTGCAGCCAGATTCTATAGCATTGCCGTGGCAATAGCACGGCAGTAGAATCTTTCCTCCCTATATATGCAAGAAAGTTAGGTCGCCACGATAGTACACGACAATATCAATAAAATAGAATTTTCCAGCCAGATTCTAGACCAGTGAAATGGCTATAGCACGCCAATAGCATCTTTCCTCATTATTTATGCGGGAAAGGTAGCTCACCAAGATATGAGCCGCAAATGTACATTAAATCGAGTTTTCCAAACCGATTCTGTAGCATCGCATTGGATGTAGCGCGCCAATGGTATATTTCGTCCCTATTTATGCAAGAAAGTTAGTTCTCCACGATATTACTCAAGAATGTCTATAGAATTGTATTTTCCAGCCAGATCCTACAGGATTCCAATAGCTATAGCACGCCAGTAGAGTAATTCCTCCTTACATATGCAAGAAAGTAAGGTCGCCACAATATTAGTCGAAAATGTCAACGAAATTGTATTTTCCAGTCAGATTCTATAGCATTGCAATGGCTATAGCACGGCAGTACAATCTTTCCTCCATATATCTGCAAGAGAGATAGGTCAACACGATATTAGTCGAAAATGTCAATAAAATTGAATTTTGCAGCTAGATTCTATAGCATTGTAATGGCTATGGTACGCCAACAACATCTATCCTTCTTATTTAAGTAAGAGAGTTAGCTCACCACGATATTAGTCGAAAATGAAAGTGAAATTGTATTTTCCAGCCAGATTCTATAGCACTGCAATGGCCATACCGAGCCAATAGTGTCTTTACACATTATTTATGCAAAAAAGCGAGCTCACCACGATATTAGTCGAAGATGTCAATAATGCTGAATTTCCGTGCCAGATTCTATAGCATTGCAATAGCTATAGCACGCCAGTCAAATCATTCCTCCTAATATATACAAGAAAGTTAGGTCACCACGATATTATTCGAAACTGTCGGTAAAATTGAATTTTCCAGCCAGACTCTATAGCATCGCAATGACTATAGCAAGCCAGTCGAACCTTTCCTCCCTATATATGCAAGAAAGTTAGGTCGCCACGATAGTACACGACAGTGTCAATAAAATTGAATTTTGCAGCCAGATTCTATAGCATTGCCATGGCTATAGCACACCAATAGAATATTTCATCCCTATTTACGCAAGTGGGCTTGCTCACCACGATATTAGTCAAAAATGTAAATATAATCGAATTTTCCATGCAGATTCTATGGAATTGCAGTGGCTAAAGCGCGCCAATAGTATCTTTCCTCCTCATTTATCAAGAAAGCAAGCTCACAACGATATTAGACGAATATATCATTAAGATTGAATTTTCCAG
>NW_016945230.1:0-887 GCF_001483705.2 Eufriesea mexicana | reverse complement strand
GCGTGCCGAGACTACTATTACTCGCCTCCACAGAGTCATGGAGAATATATTAGAGCAATGTATGTCGCAGTAATATATCGAATGACGGTTTATAGCACAATAGTCACAGGTAGCCTGTCCTAACTTAACCAAACGTGACATAAACGTACGTAATCGGTCTGGAAATAACGTGCACTGATCACTATTACTGGCCTGCCAAAGCCAACTAGAACATACTGGAACACAGCAGAGCGCTGAAATACTCCGCAAAATAGTGTATACCACTTAAGTCGTAGCTACCAATACCTAACCCAGACTAACATAACCTAACCAAAAGTAGCCTAACCCAAACTAACGTGCCGAGACCACCATTCCTGGTCTCCCGTGAGTAGAGCAGAGTATAGCAGAGCAATGTGGAGCGCAGGGATCAACCGAATAGCAGTGTATAGCGCAAGAGTCTAAGCGACCCTTTACAATCCTATCCAAACGTAACGCAACCACACATAACACAAACCACCCAAATGCGTCTAGACCACAATTGCTGCCCTCCTCAGAGCCACGCAGAACATATTAGAGGAGAATAGAGCGCACAAGTCCACAAGATCGCAGTGCATAGCACAATAGTCGAAGATACCCTATCCCAACAGAGCCAAACGTAACACAATCGTACGTTGCTTAACTCTCTATCGCCTGCACACAGCGATAAGCAGAATATACTAGAGCACAGTAGAGCGCAGTAATCCACCCCATTGGAATGTGCAGCTCAAGAGTCAAAGACATCCTAACCAAACCTGCCCTAACCTTACCTAGCCGAACGTAGCCTGACACAGCCGAACGAGCCGAGACCACCATTGCTGGCCTCCCCAAAGGCGAGCATGGCATAGTAGAGCAATGTAGAGAGCAGAAAT
>NW_016945229.1:0-478 GCF_001483705.2 Eufriesea mexicana | reverse complement strand
CTAAGCTATCCTATCCTAACCTAACCAAACGTAACACAGCCGAACGTAACCTAACACATACTGCGTGCCCCGAACCTCCCCGAACACTGATCCTGATCTACCCAGCGCTAAGCAGAGTACAGTAGAGTACAGTCGAACGCAGGAATCCTCCGAGTTCCAATGTAAAGCACGAAGGTCCATGATAACCTGACCGATCTTAACTTAGCCAACGTAACCGAACGTAACATAACTCAACCACGCGTGCCGAGACCACAATAGCTGGCCTCCCCAGAGCCAAGCAGGAATTAGATCACAGAAGAGCGCAGATACCCGCGGACAGCGGTGTAGAGCAAAAAAGTGTAAGCTATTCTATCCTGACCTCTCCAAACGTGCCATAACAGAGCGTAGCGTATCAAACCCGAGTGCGTCGAGACTGCCATTGATGGTCTCCCCAGCGAAAAGTAGAGCATACTAGAGGACCGTAGACTGCAGAAGTCCA
>NW_016945228.1:0-659 GCF_001483705.2 Eufriesea mexicana | reverse complement strand
ATGGACGTATGGATGTATGGATGTATGGATGTATGGATGTATGTATGGGTGGATGAACGAATGTATGTGTGTACGGGTAAATGGATGAACGGATGTATCTGCATGGATGTATGGATGTATGGGTGTATGGATGAATGGATGTGTGGTTGGAAATTGTAGTTGGCAGTAAATATGGATGTATGGATATATTGATGTACAGATGTGTGGATGCATGAATGTATGCTCGTATGGATGTATCTATGTATGTTTGTATGGATGTATGTATGGATGTATGGATGGATGAGTGGAAAGATGTGTGTATGGATGTATGTATGCACGAATGTACATGTGTATGTATGGATATGTGTAATGATGTATGCATGGATGTATGGATAGGTGGATGGATGGATTGTTGTATAGATGTATGGATCACCGGATGTATGGATGGGTGGATGTATGCGTGGATGGATGTATGGATGTATGTATGTTTGTACGTACGGATGTATGGATGATACGGATGTGTGGATGTATGGATGTACATACTTATGGATGTATGGGTGGATGGATGAATGAATGAATAGATGTATGGATGTATGGATGTATGGACGTATGTATGGATGGATGTGTGGATGTATGTATGGTTGGATGGATGTATGGATGGATGGATTTATGGATGTGTG
>NW_016945227.1:0-1297 GCF_001483705.2 Eufriesea mexicana | reverse complement strand
TGTGAGTATGGAGGTATGGATGTATTGAAATATGGATGTACGTACGGATGTATCTATCGATGTGTGTATGTATGTATGACTGTATGAATGTATGGATGTATGGATGTATGAGGGTATGGACGTATGTTTGTATTTATAGTGGGAGGGGTGTATGGATGTATGGAAGGATGGATGGTTGGATGGATTTATGGGTGGACGGATGGATGCATGGGCGGATGGAAGGAAGGTTGAGTGGATGTATGGGTAGGTGAACGGGATTACGTATGGATGAGTGTATGGATGGGTAGATGTATGTACGGATGTACGTATTTATGGATGTTTGGATTTGTAGATGTATGTATGGATGTTTGTATGGGTGTATGTATGGATGTATGTGTGGGTGTATGTATGGATACATGTGAGGATGTATGTATGGTTGGATCTATGAGTGGTTGGATGGATGTATGGACGGATGGATGTACGGATGGATGGATGTATGGATGGATGTATGTATGGATGTATGGATGGAGGGATATATGGGTGTGTAGGTGGATGTGTGTATGAATGTGTGGAATTATGTTTGGTTCGACGTACGGATGGGTGCATGTATGGATGAATGGATGGGATTGTGTATGGATGAATGTATGTATGGGTGGATTTCTGAACCGATGTATGCATTAGTGTGTGCACACGTGTATGGAAGGGCATATGCATGAACGATTGTATGGCTGTATGTATTGACATATGACTGTATTTATGGATGGATATATGGATGGGTGGATGTATGGATGGATGTATGTGCGGATGGGTGCATGTATCCATATATGTATGTAAGTCTGGTTGTATGTATGGATGTATGTGAGGATGTATGTATTTGTGCATGAATAGAATTATGTATGGATGTATGTGTGGATTCATGTATGGATGTATGTATGGATGGATGGATGTATGGATGTATGTGGATGTTTGTATGGGTGTATGTATGGATGTATGTGTGGGTGTATGTATGGATACATGTGAGGATGTATGTATGGTTGGATCTATGAGTGGTTGGATGGATGTATGGACGGATGGATGTACGCATGGATGTATGGATGGATGGATGGACGTATGAATGGATGGATGGATGCGTGTATGGATGGATGTATAAATGTATGTATAGGTGTGCGGATGGATGGACTTATATATGGATGTATGTATCGATGTATGTATGGATGTATATATGCATGTATGAAAGGACGGATGTATGGATAGGTGGATGTATGAATGGACGAATGTATGGATGTGTCGGTTGATGGATGTATGTATGTACGGATGT
>NW_016945226.1:0-2570 GCF_001483705.2 Eufriesea mexicana | reverse complement strand
GTTAGGTTACGTGAGGTTAGGTTAGGATATCTTCGACTTTTGTGATGTTCGCTGCAATGCGGTGGGTTCCTGCGCACTACTGTGATCTAGTAAAATCTGCTTGTCTTTGTGGCGCCAGCACAAGTGTTTTCGCCATGCTAGGTTGAGTTATGTTACGTTTGGTTATTCTACGCTTATCTAGGTTACGAGTGAAACTTTGCCTTTTGTGCTAGACACCGCTATTCGGTGGACTTGAGCACTCTCATGTGCTATAATATGCTCTGCTTCGCTCTGGGGTGGCCAGTAATAGTGTTCTCAGCTCGTGATGTTGCCTAAAGTTACGTCTCGTTAGGTAAGGTTAGGATAGTTATGATAGGGTATCTAAGGATTTTGTGCTATACATTGCAATGCGGTGGATTTCTGCGCACCGCTGTGCTTCCGTATATTCTGCTTGGCTCAGAGGAGGCCAGAAATAGTGGTCTCGGCACATTAGGTTTAGCTATGCTACGTTTGCTTATGGCAAGCCTAGCTACGTTAGGAGAGAGTAGCTGAGACTTTTGTGTCAATGACAGCAATTCGGTGGATTTCTGTGCTCTACGTTTCTCTACTATACTCTGCTCGATTCTGGGGAGCGACCAATAGCGGTCGCGGCACGTTAGTTTGGGTTAGGTTACGTCCTGTTGTGCTTGGTTTGGTTAAGTTTGGTTAGGATGTCTTTGACTTCCGTGCTGTACACCGTCATTCGGTGTATTTCTGTGATCTACTGCATTCTAACACATTCTGCTTGTCTATCGTGAGGCCAGGACGAGTGGCCCCTGCAATCTTTGTTGAGATATGTAACGATCGGGTAGGTTAGATAAGGTTATGCAAATGCACGTACGGCTTTCGTGCTGTTCACTGCTCTATGCTAGATTTCTGAGCTCTGCGTTGCCCAATTATACCCTGCTCTGCTCTTGGGAGGCCATCAATAGTGATGGCGGCAAGTTAGTTTGAGGTAGATTACGTGTGGTATGGTGAGGTTACATTGCGTCAGGATAGGGTTGCTCCGTCATCTGTGCTACACCCTGCTGTTTTTCGGACTTCTGCGCTGCACTGTGCACTACCACTCCTGCTTGTGCCTCGGGCGACAGGAATAGCGGTAGCGGCGAGTTAGTTTGAGTTATGTTACGTTTGGTTAGTCTCGGCTTGGTGATTTTTGATAGCGATAGCTTTGACTTTTGTGCTATACATTGTTATGCTGTCGATTTCAGCGTCCTACGTTGCTCTGATATACTCTGCTTGGCTCTCGTGAGGCCAGCAAAAGTGGTCGTGCACCGCAGTCTGTGATACGTTACGATTGATTATGTTACGTTTGGTCAGGTTAGGAGAGTGTAGCTTTGACTTTTGTGCTGTACACTGCTAATCGGTGCATTTCTTCGCTCTGCCGTACTCAAATATGCTCTGTTGGTCTCTGGGTATGAAAGCAATAATGGTCTCGGCACACTAGGTTGAATTAGGCTACATTTGGTTACGCTAGATTAGCTTGGGTTAGGACAGAATAGTTTCGTCTTTCGTGCTGTACGCTGCTATTCGGTGGAATCCTGCGCTCTGCTGTGATCTAATATATTCTGCTGGACTCTCGGGAGGCCAGCAGTAGTCACCGTGGCCCGTTATTTTGCGCCAGGTTACGTTCGATTAGGTTAGGTTAGGCCAAGTTTGTTCAGGATGACCATTTAATAAGTGCTATACACAGTTATTCGTTTGATATCTGCTATCCACTGTGCTCCACTACATTCTGCTTGACTCTGAACAGACCAGCAATTGTGGTCGCGGCACGTTAGGTGGAATTAGGATACGTTTCGCCTGGTTCCGTTGTTACTGTTTAGGACTGAATGGCTTCGACTTCTCTAGTATGCACTGCGATTCTATGGATTTCTGCGAACCACTGTCCTCTAATATATTCTGCTCAGCTCTGGAGAGGCCTGCAGCATTAGACGCAGCACGTCTGGCTGAGTTAGGTTGCATTTGGCCTTGTTACGGTTGGTTCCGTTAGGAAAGGAGATTCTTGGCTTTTTTTGCTACACACTGCTTTTCGGTGGATTTCTGCGATTCCCGATGCTATAATATCTTTTGCTCGGTAGTGGCGAGGCCAGCAATATTGGTCTCGGCCGGCTATGTTGAGTAAGGCTGCGTTTGGTTATATTAGTTTTGATCATGTAATGTCCGGATATCTTTGAGTTTTGTGCTATGCTCAGTGACGCGGCGGATTTCTGCGCTCTGATGCCCTTTAGAATATTCTGCTTGGCTCTGGGTAGATCAAAAATAGTGGTCTCGGCACGTAAGGTTGAGCTAGGTTACGTTTCGTCATGTTATACGTTTGGTTACGGTAGGACCTGTTAGCTTTGACTTTTGTACTATACACTGCTACACGGTGGATATCTCCGTTCTACATTGCTCTACTATACCCAGCTCCACTCTCGGGAGGACGGCAATACTGGTCGCGGCAGGTTGGGTCGCGTAATGTTACGTTAGGTTAGGTGTGGTAAGGTTATTGTCGCTTCGACTTTCGTACTCTACACTGTTATTCCGTCGATTACGGCGATCTACTCTGC
>NW_016945225.1:1121-1344 GCF_001483705.2 Eufriesea mexicana | reverse complement strand
ATCTTTCCTCCTTGTTTATGCAAGAAAGTCAGCTCACCGCGATATTAGTCGAAAATGTCAATAAAATTGTATTTTCCAGCCAGACTCTGCTGCATTGCAATGGCTATTGCGCTCCGAACGGATATTCACTGCTCACCTATGCAAGGAATATACTTCACCACGAAATTAGTCGAAAAAGTCAATAAAATTGAATTTTCCAGGAAGATTCTATTGCATTGCAATG
>NW_016945225.1:690-957 GCF_001483705.2 Eufriesea mexicana | reverse complement strand
AGCTCACAACGATAATAGTCGAAACTGTCAATAATATTGAAATTTCCAGCCAGATTCTATAGCATTGCAAAGCCTATAGCACGCCAATAGAGTCTTTCCTTCGCATCTATGCGAGAAAGTTAACTCACCACGATATTAGCCGAAAGTGTCAAAAAATTGAATTTTCCAGCAAGATTCTATAGCATTGCAATTCCTATAGCACGCCAATTGAATCTTTCCTCCTTGTTTATGCAATAAAGATAGCTCACCACGATATTGGACGAAAAT
>NW_016945225.1:0-635 GCF_001483705.2 Eufriesea mexicana | reverse complement strand
CGCCAATAGAATCTTTCCTCCATGTTTATGCAAGAAAGTTATCTCACCACGATACTAGTCGAATATGTCAATAAAATTGAATTTTCCTGCCAGATTCTACAGCAATGCAAGGGTTATAGCTTGCCAATATAATCTTACCTCCTTGTTTATGCAAGAAAGATAGCTCACCACGATATTAGTTGAAAATGTCGATAAAATTGAATTTTCCAGCCAGATTACGCAGCATTGCAATGGCTATAGCACTTTTATAGTATTGAAATGTCTATAGCAAGTCAATAAAATCATTCATCCTTTTTTATGCAAGAAAGTTAGCTCACCACGATATTAGTCGAAAATGTCAATATAATTGAATCTGCCAAACACATTCGATATCATTGCAATGGCTATAGCAGGCCAGTAGAATCTTTCCTCCTTATTTACGCAAGAAAGGTTGCTCACCACGATATTCGTAGAAGATGTCAATAAAATTGAAATTTCCAGCCAGATTCTCCTGCATTGCAATGTCTATAGCACGCCAATAGAATTTACCCTGCTTATTTAGGCAAGACAGATAGCTCACCAAGATAATAGTCGAAACTGTCTATAATATTGAACTTTCCAGCCAGATTGTATAGTATTGAAATGGCTATAGCACG
>NW_016945224.1:319-554 GCF_001483705.2 Eufriesea mexicana | reverse complement strand
TTCCAGCCCGATTGTGCACCATTGGAATGGCTATAGCACGCTGAAAGTATCTTTCCTCCTTACCTATGCAATGAAGTTAGCTCTCCACGATATAAGTGAAAAATGTCATTAGAACTGTATTTTCCAGCCAGATTCTACTGCATTGCAATGACTATAGTACGCCAAAAGGATCTTTCCTCCATGATTATGCAAGGAAGCTAGCTCACCACGATATTAGACGAAACTGTAAAAAAAT
>NW_016945224.1:0-304 GCF_001483705.2 Eufriesea mexicana | reverse complement strand
CAGATTCCAGAGGATTGCAATGGCTATAGCACGCCAATAGAATCTTTCCTCCTTATTTATGCAAGAGAGTTAGCTCACCAAGATATTAGTCGAAACTTTCAGTAAAATTGAACTTTGCAGCCAGATTCCAGAGCATTGCAGTGCCTATAGCACGCCAAGAGAATCTTTCCTCCTTATTTATGCAAGGAAGTTGGCTCATCACGACATCAGTCGAAAATGTCAATAAAATTAAATTTTCGAACAAGATTCTATAGCATTGCAATGCCTATAGCATACCAACAGAATCTTTCCTCCTGATTTATGG
>NW_016945223.1:0-569 GCF_001483705.2 Eufriesea mexicana | reverse complement strand
GCTACGATTAGCTACGATAGGATATGTTACCTATGACTCTTGTGCTGCGTACTGCTTTTGTTGGATTTCTCCGCTCTACTGTGCTTTGATATGATCTGCTCTGGAAATGCCAGCAGTACAGGTCTCGGCACGTTATGTTCTGTTACTCTACGTTTGGTTAGGTTAGTGTAGAACAGGATGGTTCGGGGTTTCTTCGACCATTGCGCAACACACGGCTATTTGGTCACTTTCCGCTCTTTTCTGTGCTCCAGTATATTCTGCTCGGCTCTGGGGCGGCCAGAGATAGTGGTCTCGGCACGTTGGCTTAAATTCGGATGCGTTTGGTTGTATTACGTTTGGAAATGCTGGAATAGGATAGATATGACTTCTGTGTTTTACACTGCCATTCGGTGGATTCCTGCGCTCCATATTGCTCTACTATACTCTGCTAGCACCTCGCGAGACCAGTAACTCTGGCCGCGGTACGTTTCGTTGAGTTTGGCTATGCTAGGTTAGGTTATGTTAATTTGTGTTATGACTGGATATCTTGTACTTTTCTGCTGTACACTGCGATTCTATGGATTTCTGCA
>NW_016945222.1:0-536 GCF_001483705.2 Eufriesea mexicana | reverse complement strand
TTGGAGAGGATAGGTATGACTTTTATGCTTTGCACTGCACTTCGGTGAAATTCTGCACTCCACTGTGCTCTAATATTCTCCGCTTGGCACTGGGGAGCGGGGCAATAGTAGTCTCGGCACGTTAGGTGGTGTTACATTACGTTTGGTTTGGTTAGGTAAGTCTAGGCTAGGTCAGGATTGCTTTGACTTTTCTATCATACACGGCGATTCTATGGATTTCTGTTCTGCAATCTCCACTCATACCTTTTGCTAGTCTCCAGGGAGGCCAGTAAATCCGGTCGCGTCACGGTAGGTTGAGGTAGGTTGCGTTAGGTTATGTTATATTTGGTTTGGTTAGGCTAGGAAAGTTATGACTTTTGTTCTTTACACTGCCCTTCAGTGGATTTATGCGCTTTTCAGTGCCATAATATGCTCTGCTTGGCACTGAGGAAGCAAGCAATAGTGGTCTCGGCACATTAGGTATAGATATGATGAGTTTGGCTATGTTATGTTAGCTTAGGAATTGTTTGTATAAGTGCGAATTTTCTGTTATGCAC
>NW_016945221.1:0-972 GCF_001483705.2 Eufriesea mexicana | reverse complement strand
ACCTAACGCAAACAAACATAACCTAACCGAAGGTAACATAACATATCCTGACGCTTCGCTGCCGCTATTTCCGGAACTCCCAGAGCAAAGCAGGGATTATTAGACCACAGTAGAGCGCAGAAATAATCCGAACAGCTGTGTACAGGGCAAACCTCACAGCTACCGTGTCCTGACCCAACCAAGCGTAGCCCATCCAAGTGCAGCCTAACTCAATTTGACAAGCTATTGCTGGACACTCCAGCGCCAAGCAGAGAATATTAGAGCAGGGTAGAGCACAGAAACCCACCGAATATGAGTGCATAGCACAAAAGTCAATGCTATCCTATCCAAACCTATCCAAGCCATAACTAGCCTAACGTAACATAGGTTAAAAGACATGCCACGGCCAAAAGCGGATGCTATTAGAGAAACGTAGGGCGCGAGGATCGACGGAATAGCTGTATATAGCAATCTGTGTATAGCACATACGTCAAAGCCACTCGGTCAAAACCTCTTTTTTCACGTGAGGGAAATCATCCAAAGATACCCGGCCCCCTTAGGGGAGGGGGCGGATTTATGTGGGATTTTTACCCAATAGAATCCCCACGATGGCCAGCCCTTCGGATTTCGTTGCGCCCTGGACTTCGCGGTGACGTGATTGCCAGGACGCCCCCGAGACGCCACCGCAGTTCCCCCCGGCGCGACGGGAAATCGTGCCCGAGACGATCATGCCCATGCGCGCGAGACTGGTTGATTACAGGCACACACGCAGACACACACACATACACAGAATATGCACACCAGCGCAACGCAACGCACGCATACCCTGCGGACGCCGCGCGACCATCACGTGACGCGGCGCGCCCGGACCACGGATTCTCCAACTGACGGGCCCCCACAAGCCCGACCATGGTCACCCTGACATAGGTAACAACGGGAGAGAGAGACGGTCTCCCCGGACGTAGGTACATGTTCGATCGCGAAGGCGGAGTT
>NW_016945220.1:0-862 GCF_001483705.2 Eufriesea mexicana | reverse complement strand
ATTGACATTTGCGACTAAAATCGTGGTGAGCTAGCTTTCTTGCATAAACAAGGAGGAAAGATTCTACTGGCGTGCTATAGGCGTTGCAATGACATAGAATGAGCCTGGCAGATTCAATTTTATTGACTCTTTTGCCTAATATCATGGAGAGCTAACTTCCTTGCATAAATAAGGAGGAAATACTCTATTGGCGTGCTATAGCCATTGCAATGCTGGAGAATCTGTCTGGAAAGTTCAATATTATTGGCTTTTTCGACTGATATCGAGATGCGCTAGCTTTCTTGCATAAACAAGGAGGAAAGATTATATTGGCTAGCTATGACCATTGCAATGCTATAGAATGTGCCTGGCAGATTCCATTTTATTGACATTTTTTACTAATACCGTATAGCTGACTTTCTTGCATAAATAGGGAGGATAAATCCTTTTGGCGTGCTATAGCCATTGCAATGATATAGAATGTGACTGGCAGATTCAGTTTCATTTACACTTTTGACTAATGTTGTGGAGAGCTAACTTTCTTGCATAAATAATGTGGCAAGAATCTATTGGCGTGCTATAGCCGGTGCAAAGCTCCGGAATCTGGGTGGAAAATACAAATTTACTGACGTGCCTTTGCAATGCTGGAGAATCTGTCTGGAAAGTTCAATATTATTGGCATTTTCGACTGATATCTAGATGCGCTCGCTTTCTTGCATAAACAAGGAGGAAATATTCTAGTGGCGTGCTATAGGCTTTGCAATTCCATAGAATCTGGCTGGAAAGAACAATATTAATGACAGTTTCGACTATTATCGTGGTGAGCTACGTTTCTTGCCTAAGTAAGCAGGGTAGATTCCTTTGGCGTGCTATAGACATTGCA
>NW_016945219.1:0-477 GCF_001483705.2 Eufriesea mexicana | reverse complement strand
CTGTAGCATTGCAATGCCTCTAGCACTCCAATAGGATCTTTCCTCCTTATTTACGCAAGAAAGGAAGCTCACCAAGATATTAGTCGAAAATGTCAATGAAATTATATTTTCCAGCCCGCTACTAGAGCATTGCAATGGCTATAGCGCGCCAATTGATTCTTTCATTCTTATTTATGCAAGAAAGTTAGCTCACCACGATATTAGTCGAAAATGACAATAAAATTGAATTTTCCAACCACATTCAATATTATTGCAATGGCTATAGCATGCCAAAAGTATCATTCCTCCTTACGTATGCAAGAAAGTTAGCTCACCACGATATTAGTCGAAAATGCCAATAAAATTGAATTCTCCAACCAGATACTGTAGAAATGCAATGGCCGTAGCACGCCAATAACAACTAGGCTCCTTGTTTATGCAAGAGAGCTTGCTCACCACGATATTAGTCAAAAATGTCAGTAAAATTGAATTTTCCAG
>NW_016945218.1:0-1076 GCF_001483705.2 Eufriesea mexicana | reverse complement strand
TTAGGTGGGCATAGCTACGCCTTTTGCGCTGTACACTGCTATTCGGCGGATTCCCGCACTCTAGAGAGCACTAATATGTTCAGCTTGGCTATGAGAGTTCCAGCAAGAGTGATATTGGCACGTTACGTTGAGTTATGCTACGCTTGGTTACGTTAGGTTGGGTCAGGTTTGGTAGGATATATTTGTCTTTTATGCTTTACACTCCAGTGCGGCGGATTTCTGCGCTTTACTGTGCTCTAGTACATTCTGGTTGGCTCTGTGGGAGTCAGCAGTAGTGGTCAAGGAACGTTAGGTTTAGTTAGGTTACGTTTGGCTTCTTATGCTTGATTAGGTTAGGCTAGTGTAGCCATGACATTTGTGATACACGCTAGTAGGGTGATTTCTGCGCACTACTGTGATCAAGCATGCCCTGCTTTGCTCTGAGAAGCACAGAAATAGTTACCGCTGCGCGTTAGGCTGTGTTAGGTTTCGTTTAGATAAGTTAGCTTTGGATATCCTAGACTTTAGTGCTCTACACTGGAATACGGTTTACCTTTGCGCTCTACTGTGCTCTAGTATGATCTGCTTGGCTCTGGGGAAGCAGTCACTGAGGTGTCGACACCGTTGGTTGAGATGGGATACTTTTCGTTATGTTATGCTTGCTTAGGTTAGGTTTGGATAGCATGGACTTCTCTGCTGTACACTGCTATTCTGTGGATTCCTGTGCTCTGTTGTCCTCTAATATGCTCTGCTTGATCCTGTGGAGGCCAGCAATACTGGTTCCGGCACGTTAGGTTCAGTTATATTACTTTCGGATAGGTTTCGTTTAGTTGGTTTAGGTTAGGATAGCTTGGACCTTTATGCCGAACGCAGTCATTATGTGGCTTTCTGTGCCCTTTTGTGCTATATCACATTTCGCTTGACTCCGGGGACCCCAGCAGTAGTGGCCGCCGGCTCGTTAGGTTGAGTTGTGATACGTTTGGTTAGGTTAGTTTAAGACAGGTTTGGCTATGATATCTTAAACTCTTGTGCTACTCACAGCAATGCGTACGATTTCCACGCTCTAGTGTGCTGTCGCATATCCTGCCTGCTTCTGC
>NW_016945217.1:0-2093 GCF_001483705.2 Eufriesea mexicana | reverse complement strand
CATTGCAATGGCTATAGCACTCAAAAAGTATCTTTCCTCCTTACTTACGCCAGGAAGTCAGCTTACCACGGTATTAGTCGAAAACGTCAATAAAATTGAATTTTCCAGGATGATTCTTTAGCTTTGCTATGCCCATTGCACGCCAATAGATTCTGTCCTACTTATATATGCAACGAAGTTAGACCACAACGATGTAAGTCGAAAATGTCAATAAATTTGAATTTTCCAAACACATTCTATATCAATGCAATGGACATATCGCGCCAATAGTATCTTTCATCCTGATTTATACAAGAGAGTTCGCTCACCACAATATTAGTCGAAAATGTCAATAAAATTGAATTTTCCAGGCATATTCTAAAGCACTGCGACGGCTATAGCACGCCAATTGTATCCTTCCTCCTTATTTATGAAAGAAAGATAGCTCACCATGATATTATTCGAAAATGTCAATCAATTAGTATTTTCCGACCACATTCAGTATCACTGCAATGGCTATAGCACGCCAATAGAATTATTCCTCCTTATTTATGCAAGAAAGGTGGCTCACCCCGAAATTAGTCTAAAATGTCGACAAAATTAAATTTTCCAGGAAGATTCTATAGCGTTGCAATAGTAATAGCGCGCCAATAGTATCTTTCCACCTTATTTGTGCAAGAAAGCTAGCTCACCACGATATTAGTCGAAAATGTCAATAAAATTGAATTTTCCGGCCGTATTCCACAGCATTGCAGTGGCTACAGCTCGCCAAGAGTATCTTTCCTCCTTTTTTATGCAAGAAAGCTATCTCTCCACGATACAAGTCGTAAGTGTCAATAAAATTGAACTTTCCAGGTTGATTCTATAGCTTTGCAATGCCCATAGCACGCCAATAAATTCTTTCCACCTTATATATGCAAGGAAGATAGCTCATCACGGTATTAGTCGAAAATGTCACTAAAATTGAATTTTCCAGGAAGATTCTAAAGCATAGCAATGCCTATAGCAGGCCAATAGAATCTTTCCTCCTTATTTATGCAAGGAAGTTAACTCACCACGATGTTAGTCGAAAATGTAAATAAATTTTAATTATCCAGGAAGATTCTATAGTGTTGCAGTAGTAATAGCACGCCAATAGAATCTTTCCTCTTTATTTACGCAAAAAAGTTAGCTGACCACAATACTAGCAGGAAATGTCAATATAATAGAGTTTCTCAGACACATTCTAAAGCATTGCAATGGCTACAGATCGCCAATAGTATCTTTCCTCCTTTTTTATGCAAGAAAGCCAGCTCACCACGATATTAGTCATAGAAGTCAATAAAATTGAATTTTCCAGCAAGATTCTGCAGGACTGCAAAGGCTATAGCGCGCCAATAGAATTATTCCTCCTTATTTATGCAGGAAAGGTGGCTCACCGCGACATTAGCCTAAAATGTCAGTTAAATTGGATTTTCCTGCCAGAGTCCATAGCATTGCAAAGGCTATAGCACGCCAATAGTATCTTTCCCCCTCACCAATGCAAGAAAGATAGTCCAATACGGTATTAGTCGAAAATGTCAATAAAATTGAACTTTCCAGGCAGATTCTATAGCATTGCAACGGCTATAGCAAGTGAATTGTATCTTTGCTCCTTGTATATGCAAGAAAGTAAGCTCACTACAGTGTTAGACGAAAATGTCAATGAATTTGAATTTCCCAATCACATTCTATATCAATGCAATGGCTATAGCACGCCAATATTATCCTTCCTCCTTATTTATGCAAAAAAGTTTGCTCACCACAAAACTAGCCGGAATTGTCAATATAATTGAGTTTTTCAGCCTGATTCTAAAGCATTGCAATGGCTACAGCTTGCCAATAGTATCTTTCCTCCTTTTTTATGCAAGAAAGATAGCTCACCACGATATTAGACGAAAATGTAAACAAAATTGAATTTTCCATCCATATTCTATTGCATTGCGACGGCTATAGCACGCCAATTGAATCCTTCCTCCTTATTTATGAAAGAAAAATAGACCACCACGATATTAGTCGAAAATGTCAATGATATTTAATTTTCCAGCTGGATGCTATAGCAATGAATGGCTGTAGCACGCCAGTAGAATCTACCC
>NW_016945216.1:0-933 GCF_001483705.2 Eufriesea mexicana | reverse complement strand
TGGATTGACGGCGTTAAACGATCTATTCACCATGCTATAGCAGTTTATAGATATCGAATAGACTTATTCTCTGGCACGTAGATGGATCCATTGGATTGAAGGCGTTATGCGATCTAATCGCCAAGCTGTGACAGCTTATAGATTTTTATTAGACTTATACTCTGGCAAGTAGATGGCTGTACTTGCCATTGTGCTGAAGGCGTTAGGCGATCCATTCTGCAAGCTATAACTAAATATATATTTTCAATAGACCTATTCTCTGGCAAGTAGATGGCTGTACCTGCCATTGGATTAAAAGCGTTGTGCGACCTATTCACCAAGCTATAAGAGGTTATAGATTTTGAATAGACTTAATCTCTGGCAAGAAAATGGCTCTATTTGCCATTGGATTGAAGGCGTTATGCGAACCATTCACCGAGCTGTAGGAGGTCATAAATTTTGATTAGACTTATTCTCTGGCAAGCAGATGGCTGTACTTGCCATTGGATTGAAGCCGTTAGTCGATCTGATCGCCAAGCTGTGACAGCTTATAGATTTTGAAAAGACTGATTCTCTGGCATGTAGATGGATTTACTTTCCATTGGATTGAAGGCGTTATGCGAACCATTCACCGAGCTGTAGGAGGTGATAAATTTTGATTAGACTTATTCTCTGGCAAGCAGATGGCTGTACTTGCTATTGGATTGAAGGCGTTATGCGAACCATTCACCGAGCTGTAGGAGGTGATAAATTTTGATTAGACTTATTCTCTGGCAAGCAGATGGCTGTACTTGCCATTGGATTGAAGACGTTAGTCGATCTATTCACCGAGCTATAATAGGTTATAGATTTTGTATAGCCTTATTCACTGGCAAGTAGATGCCTGTACTAGCCATTGGTTTGAAGGCGTAAGGCGATATACACACCAAGCTATAACAAGTTATAGATTTTGAA
>NW_016945215.1:0-633 GCF_001483705.2 Eufriesea mexicana | reverse complement strand
AGTGGCCCTCGGCACGTCAGGATGTGATAAACTACGTTCGGTTACGCTTCGTTTGGCTAGGTTGGGTCGTATTAGCTTTGACATTTATGCTATACTTATATTGCTATACGGCGGATGTCTGCGATCTACTGTACTCTAGTGCGCTCAGCTTGGCTCTGGGGAGTACAGAAACTCTGGTCCGTCTTGTTAGGCTGTCATATGCTACGTTCAGCTTGGTTATGTTTGGTTAGTGTAGCTTTGACCTTTGCGCTCTACTCCGCTATTCGGCCGATATCTGCGATCTGCATTGCTCTGCCATCCTCTGCTTGCCTATGGGAAGGCCAGTGATATTGGTCGTGGCACGTTCGGCTGAGTTACGTTAAGCTTGGCTATATTACGTTAGGTAATGTTTTGTTAGGATGGCTGTGATTTTTATCCTATACTTCGCTATTCCGTCGGAATTCCACGCTCTATACTGCTCTAGTATATTCTACTCGGCTGTAGGGGGCCAGGAGTAGTGGTGTCGGCACGTTTGGCAGAGTTATGATGCGATTGGTTATGCTGCGTTTGGTTAGGACGGGGCAGGGTAGTTTTGACTTTTGTGCCGCACACTGATATTCGGTGGGTTTCTGCGCTCTACAATGCTCCAATAAA
>NW_016945214.1:0-528 GCF_001483705.2 Eufriesea mexicana | reverse complement strand
TATCACTGAAGGCATATCTATCTTCTCCTAACCTCGAGAACCGTAACAAAACCAAGTGTGGGCCCACTTAACGTTACGTGCCGAGGCCGCAATTATTCCTCTCCCCATAGCCAAACAGGACATACTAGAGCACAGAAGAGCGCAGAAATCCACCATACAGCAGGGTAGGGCACGGACGTTATTGCAATCCTGGCAAATCTTTGCCTGACCCAACCAAACCGAACGTAACCTGACTGATCACAATGTGCCGAGACAGCTATTGCTGGCCAAGCCGGACCCAAGCTGAAAATATTAGGGCTCTGTAGGGCGCAGAAATCCACCTAATATCAGGCTATAGGGCTAAAGTCCTAGCTATCCACTCCAAATCTAAAGAAGAGTAACTGTAACATAACCAAACGTATCCTGTCTTACACTATCGTGACGCGGCCACACATACTGGCCTCCCCAGTGTCAATCAGGACATATTAGAGCATAGAAGAGCCCAGATGTCAACCGAACATCAGTGTACAGCACAGAAGTTTAAGCTAC
>NW_016945213.1:0-597 GCF_001483705.2 Eufriesea mexicana | reverse complement strand
ATACATCCGTACATTCGTCGACTCGTACCTCAATCCATCCACACTTCCACCCATTCATACAGATATCCATCCATACAGACATCCATACATACACCCATACTACAATACATCCATCCATCCAAACATCCACCTATCCTTACATCCATTCATCCTTCCCTCCATACTTCCATCCACCAATCCATCCATCCATCCATGCATCAATACACACATCAATGCACAGATTTACACGCATACATGCATCCATACATACATCCATACATACATTCTTACATACATCCATGCATACATCCATACATATATCCATAAAAACGTCCATACTTACATCCGTTCTTCCGTCCATCCACCCATCCACTACTCCACCCACGCATTCATACATCCACGCATCCGTACATCCATACATGCGTCCATCCGTACATCCATACATGTATACATACATACATACATAACTCATATGCATCCATACATTCAAACATCCATACATACATACATGCATACATTCATACATGCATCCATCCATATATGCTTCCATCCATGCATCCATAAATCCACAAACCCATACATCCGTAAATCCATCCTCCCATACACTCATCCATCCAT
>NW_016945212.1:0-389 GCF_001483705.2 Eufriesea mexicana | reverse complement strand
GAGTAGAGCGCTCAAATCCAGAAACTCGCAGTGTACAGCAGAAAAGTGGTAGCAATTCAGACCCAGCCAAAGGTAACGTGTTAGAGCGCTCAAACCCAGAAACTCGCAGTGTACAGCAGAAAAGTGGTAGCAATTCAGACCTAGCCAAAGGTAACTTAACCTAACAAAAAGTTGCCTAACCAAACATAACGTGCGGAGACAAATACTGCTGGCTTCCTCAGAGCCGATTAGAACATACTAGAGCAAGGTAGAGAGCCAGAATGTGCCAAACATCTGTGCACAGAACAAAAGACATGGCCAGCCGAACCTAACCCAGACGATCGTAACATAAGCAAATGTAGTATCACTCAACACAGCGTGCCACATCCGCCATTTCCAGACTCCCCAGA
>NW_016945211.1:813-1034 GCF_001483705.2 Eufriesea mexicana | reverse complement strand
ATTCTATTTTATTGACATTTTCGACTAATATCGTGGTGAGTTAACTTTCGTGCATAAATAAGGCGGAAATATTCTATTGGCGCGCTATAGCAATTGCAATTCTATAGTATCTGGGTGGAAAATTCAATTTTATTGACATTTTCGTCTTTTATCGTGGTGAGCTGACATACCTGCATAAATAAGGAGGAAAGATTCGAATGGCGAGCTATAGCCATTGCAAT
>NW_016945211.1:328-695 GCF_001483705.2 Eufriesea mexicana | reverse complement strand
ATGCTATAGAATCTGCCTCGAAAATTCAATTTTAACAACAATTTCGACTAATATCGATGTGTGGTACCCTTCTTGCGTAAATAAGGAGGAAAGATTCTATTGGCCAGCCATGGCCATTGCAATTCTATGGTATCTGGATGGAAAATTCATTTTTATTGACATCTTCGAGTAATATCATGGTGAGCTGACATCCTTGCATGTGTATGTGTGGAAGATTCTACTGGCGAGCTATAGCCATTGCAGTGCTACAGAATCTGGCTGCTAAATTCAATTTTATTGACATTTTCGGCTAATATCGTGGTGAGCTAACTTTCTTGTATAAATAAGGAGGAAAGATACTATTGGCGTGCTATAGCCATTGCAGTGC
>NW_016945211.1:0-249 GCF_001483705.2 Eufriesea mexicana | reverse complement strand
ATATGGAGGAAAGATTCTATTGGCACGCTATATCCATTACAATACTATACAATCTGCCTCGAAAATTCAATTTTATTGACATTTTCGACTATTATCGTGGTGAGGCACCTTTCATGCATAAACAAGGAGGAAATATTCTATTGGCGCGCTACAGCCATTGCACTACAATAGTATCTGGCTCGAAACATCAATTTTATTGACATTTTCGACTAATATCGTGGTGAGGTAACTTTCGTGCATAAATAAGGA
>NW_016945210.1:0-254 GCF_001483705.2 Eufriesea mexicana | reverse complement strand
TTTTATTGACATTTTCCACTAATATTGTGGTGAGTTAACTTGCTTGCGTATATAAGGAGGAGATATTCTATTGGCGAGCTATAGCCATTGCAGTCCTGTAGAATCTGGCTGAAAAATACAATTTTGTTGACATTTTCGACTAATCTCGTGGTTAGCTAACTCTCTTGCATAAATAAGGAGGAAAGATTCAATTGGCGTGCAATAGCCATTGCGTTGATATACAATGTGTTTGGAAACTTCAAATTTACTGACAT
>NW_016945209.1:0-1084 GCF_001483705.2 Eufriesea mexicana | reverse complement strand
TTTTCGTGCCAGATGCTACAGCGTTGCGATGGCTATAGCCCGCCATAAGATTCTTTCCTCATTATTTATGCAAGAAAGTTAGCTCACGACGATATAAGTCGAAAATGTTAATAGTATTGGATTTTCCAGTCAGATTCTATAGCATTGCAATGGCTATAGCTCGCCAGTATAATCTTTTCCCCTTACACATGCAAGGATGTCAGCTCACCACGATATAAGTCGAAAATGTCAATAATATTGAATTTTCCATCCAGATACTATAGAATTGCAAAGGCCATAGCTGGCCAATAGAATCTTTCCCCGATATTTATGCAATGATGTGAGATCACAACGATATTATTCGAAAATGTTAATAGAATTGAATTTTCCAGCCAGATTCTATTGCATTGCAATGGCTATAGCCCGCCAGTAGAATCTTTCCTCATTACACATGCAAAGATGTCAGCGCACCACGATATTACGGGAAAATGTCAATAAAATTGAATTTTCCATCCAGATACTATCGAATTGCAATGGCCATGTCTGGCCGATAGAATCTTTCCTCCGTATTTATGCAAGAAGGTTACCTCTCCACGATATGAGTCGAAAATGTAAATAAAGTTGAACCTTCGTGGCAGATTCAATAGCATTGTAATAGCAATGGCACGGCAATAGTATCTTTCCGCCTTATTTATACAAGAAAGTCAGCTCACGACGATATTAGTAAAAAATGTTAATAAAATTTAATTTTCCAGACAGATTCTATAGAATTGCAATGGCTATAACACGCCAATAGTATTCTTCCTCCTTATTTATGCAAGAATGCAAGCTCACCACGATATTAGTCGAAAATGAAAATGAGATTGAATTTTTCAATGAAATTGAGTTTTCGTGCCAGATGCTACAGCGTTGCGATGGCTATAGCCCGCCAAAAGATTCTTTCCTCATTATTTATGCAAGAAAGTTAGCTCACGACGATATTAGTCGAAAATGTCAATAAAACTGAATTTTCCATCCAGATACTGTAGAATAGCACGGCCATAGCTGGCCAATAGAATCTTTCCTCCGTATTTATGCAACAAAGCTACCTCTCCACGATATGAGA
>NW_016945208.1:0-1597 GCF_001483705.2 Eufriesea mexicana | reverse complement strand
CGGGCCGCTTCCGGCGGTCTCCTGCTGGAGGTCGGCGGACCCGAGGGCGCACAGCGAGCCGCCACTTTCGCCGGGCGAATGAGCGAAGGCTTGGAGGGATCCGGCGTGCAGGTTACGGTTCCCACCAAAAAAGCGAAGCTGAGGGTGACAGGGCTCGACGACTCTGAATCCCCCGCGAGGTGGCCGCTGCCCTGGCTAGGGTCGGTGATTGCAACGAGGCGAAAGTAAGAACCGGAGTGATCCGGTCTGCCGCTTCGGGGCTGGGCTCTGTATTGGCCCAGTGTCCCCTCGCGGCAGCGAGAAAGGCCGTCGATGGCGGGCGGATCCGCGTCGGCTGGACTTCGGCCCGTGTCGTAGCCTTGGAGGCACGGCGCCTCCAGTGCGTCCGTTGCCTTGCGTTCGGTCACACAACGAACGGATGCTCTAGCGCGGTGGACCTCTGCGACGCCTGCTTCAGTTGTGGCGCGGCGGGCCACCGAGCCGGAGGGTGCAGTGCGCCTGGAACCATGTGCCCGGTTTGCGCCGCGCTCGGCCGCCCCTCTAACCACCGGCTGGGCAGCAAGGCGTGCTGCCCGCCAAAGGCAAACTGCGAGGCTCGCCAGGCGCCTGCAGGCGCTGGGTCCGCCTCGGCGCCTGCGAGCGCCAAATCGAAAGCTGCGTCCGCGAATTCCTTCTCCACGAACGCTACCGCGAAGTGCCCGCCGACCGGCTGAGCACCGGGCCCGCAGCCGGCACAAAGGAAGTGGGGCCAGCAGGAGGCCATGGGCACGGCCTGACTTTCACGTCGTCCATGGTGCTCCAGGCCAACCTGAACCACTCGCGGGTGTCGCAGGACCTGCTCCTGCAGACGCTCATTGAGCTGGCTGTCGGGCTGGCTGTTACCGCTGAGCCGTGCCATATACTCGATCAAGACGTGTGGTTCGGGGATCGGGGCGGCTCCGTGGCGTTCATCGCCATGGGACTACGGCGGGCACCCGCACCAACGCTGCTTCACTGCGGTGAGGGATTCGTGGCGGTCTGCTGGAACGACGAAGTCGTGGTGGGGTGCTACGTCTCCCCCAGCCGCGGCCTCTGGTCGTGCGAGAGGTTCCTGGACGTGCTCGGATGTTTCTTTATTGGAGACATGGCTCGTCCTGTCCTTGTCTTGGGGGACTTCAAAGCCCACTCCGTGGCGTGGGGTTCCCCGCGAACAGGCGCTCGGGGAGAGGCCGTGGAAGATCGGGCCGCGGAGTTGGATCACCGGTTGCTCAATCGGGGTTCCATAAGCACGTGCGTTCGGTAGAACGGCACGTCTATCGTGGACTTGTCGTTCGCATCGCCGGCAGCTGTGCGGCGGGTCACCGGCTGGAGGATGGCGGAGGAGGTGGAAACGCTCAGCGACCACCTCCACATCACGATTATGCTTGCGGTCACTCCTCGCACCGGTCTGGAATCACCCAGCGGGAAGCTCACCACCGCGCCGCGATGGGCGCACGGGCACCTCGACCGCGACCTCTACGCCGCGGACGTCCAGGTCGCCGCCTGGGCGGGTGGGGCTGTCGGGAGCGAAAACGAGGAGACGGGGTTAGGGGCGGAGCGGCTATGGGCGGCGATGACG
>NW_016945207.1:0-1332 GCF_001483705.2 Eufriesea mexicana | reverse complement strand
GTTATGGATTGGTGGGTGGATGTATGGATGGATATATGTATGAATCGATGGATGTATGGATGGTTGGGTGTATGGAAGGACGGACGTATGGATGGAAGGACCTTTGGATTGATGGATGTATGGATGGGTGCCTGTATCGACTGATGGATGTATGGATGGATTGAGGTATGGACGGACGGATCTACGGATGTATGGATGTATGGATATATATATGTGTGGATGTATGGATGGATGGATGTGTGGTTAGTTGGATTTATAGATGGGTGGATGGATGGATGGATTTATGGATTCGTTAATGGAATGGCGAATGTACGGTTGTATGTTTGGGTGGATGTGTGGATGTATGTATGGATGTATGCATGGATGTATCTATGCATGTATGTACGGATGAGTGTATGGGTGTTTGTATGGATCAATGGATGTATGTATGGATGTATGTATGGAAGGATAGATGCATGGAACGATGGATGTATGGATGGGTGCTTGTATGAATGGATGGATGTATGGATCGATGGATGTATGGATGGGTGGATGTATGGTTGTATGGACGTGTGGATGCATGGATGTATACATGGATGGGTGTATGAATGGATAGATTTATGGGTCGATGGATGTATGGATGGGTGGATGGATGGATGTATGGTAGGATGGATGGATGTATGTATGTATAGATGGATGGCTGTATGGATGGATGGATGTATGGATGGTTTGAGGTATGGATGGATGGACGTACGGAGTATGGATGTATGTATGGATGTTTGTAAGGGTGTCTGTATGCATGTATGTACGGATGTATGAATGGGAGTATGCATGGATGTATGTATTGATGTATGTATGGATGCATGGATGGATGGATGAACGGACATATGTATTTATGTATGGATGCCTGTATGGAAGGGCGAATGAATGGATGAATGCATGGGTGTATGTATGTATGTATGCATTGATGTATACTTATGGATGTAATGCTGGATTGGTGGATTGGTGGATGGATGTATGGGTGGATATATGTATGGGTCGATGAATGGATGGATGGATGGGTGTATGGAAGGACGGATGTATGGATGGAAGGATGGTGGATGGATGGCTGTATGGATGATCGGGTGTATGTATAGATTGAGGTATGGATGGACGGATGAACGGATGTATGGATGTATGTATAGATGTATGCATGGATGTATGTATGGATGGATAGGTGGATGTATGCATGGATGTATGAATGGATGTTTGGATGTATGTATGTATGTATGTGTGGATATATGTATGTAGGAATGGATGTATGTATGGATGAATGTATGGGTGTATGTATGGATGTATGAATTGATGTATGTG
>NW_016945206.1:0-259 GCF_001483705.2 Eufriesea mexicana | reverse complement strand
ATGGCGTTGTGCGACCTATTCAACAAGCTATAAAAGGTAATATATTTTGAATAGACCTATTCTCTGGCAAGCAGGTGGACATACTTGCCATTGGCTTGAAGGCGTCAGGCGATCTATTCACCAAGCTATAACAGATTATAGATCTTGAATAGTCCTACTCTCTGGCGAGTAGATGGCTGTACTTGCCATTGGTTGGAGACGTTAGGCGACCGATTCACCAAGCTATAACAAATTATAGATTTTGAAAACACGTATTCTC
>NW_016945205.1:0-929 GCF_001483705.2 Eufriesea mexicana | reverse complement strand
TGCGGCCTAAAAACAGCGATTCTATTGACTTCAACGCTCTACTCTCCTCTATTATGTTCTGCTTGACTCTGGCGGGGCCAACAATAGTGTTACAATAGTGTTCGCGGTACGTTAGTTTGTGTCTGGGTACGTTTGCTTATGTTAACCTCGAGCAGGTTAGGAAATAATGGCTTTGAATTTTTGCCGTACGCTGCTAGTCGGTGGGTTGCTGCGTTCTACTGTGCCCTAATATGTCCTGCTTGGCCCTGGGGTGGCCAGCAATAGCAATTCCGACACGTTAGTATGGGTTAGGTTACGTTTCGTTGGGTTAGGTACGGAAGGCTTGGTTATGATTTCTTCGACTTTTGACTTATACACTGCTATTCCGAGGATGCTCGCTCTATACATTGCTCTACTATACACCGCTCGACTCTGTCAAGGGGAGCAAAAGATGACATGGCACGTAAGTTTGAGGTTGGTTATGTTTGGTTAGGTTAGGTTAGGCAAGGTTAAGCTTGGTCAGGATGGCTTTGACTTTCGTGCTCTACAATTCATTTCCGTGAATTCCTGTGCTCTACGTTGCTCTACTATATTCAGCACGACTCTGGGGATGCCAGAATTCGTGGTCGTGGCAAGTTAGCTTGAGCTAGGTTATGTTTGGTTATGTCAGGTAATGTGTGTTGTCTGCTTCGGATAGCTTTGAGTTTCGTGCTTTGCCATGTTATTCCCTCCCTATGTTAGGAGGGAGTAGCTTAGACTCCTGAGACATACTCTGATATTCGCTGGAATTCTGCTCCCCACTTCGCGCTAATACGTTCTGGTTAGCTCTGGGGTGGTCAGCAATAGTGGTCTCGGCACGTTAGGTTCAGTTTTGTTACGCCTCGCAAGGGTGGGTTAGGAAGGCATGGTGAGGAGTTCTTTGAATTTGTGCTATACACAGTTATTCGGTG
>NW_016945204.1:0-1312 GCF_001483705.2 Eufriesea mexicana | reverse complement strand
ATGTATGTATGTATGCATGGATGGATGTATGTATTGATGAACGTATGGATGTATGGATGGATGTATGGATTGGTGGATGGATGTATGAATGGATGGCTGTATGGATCGATGGTGAACGTATGGATGTATGTATAGATGTACGTATGGATGTATGGATGGATGGATGTATGGATGGATGCATGTATGGATGGATTTATGTATGGATGGACGTATGGATGGATGGATGGGTGTTTGGAAGGATGTATTTATGAACAGATGGGTCTATGGATGGATGGACGTATGTATGGATGTTTGGATGGATGTATGTATGGATGTATGTATTGGTGGACGGTTGTAGGGATGCATGGATCTATGGATGTATGTACGGATGTATGTATGGTTGTATGGATGTATGGATGGATGGACGTTTGGGCGGATGGCTGTATGGATGGATGTGTGGGTGTATGGATGTATGTATGAATGAATGTATGGGTGTATATATGAATGAATGTATGGATGTATGGATGTATGGATGTATGGGTGTTTGGATGTATGGATGTACGAATGCATGGATGAATGGATGTATGGATGTATGGATGTATGCATGGATGTTTGTATGTATTGATGAATGTATGGATGTATGGATCGATGGATGGATTGGTGGATGATTGTATGGATGGATGGTTGTGTGGATCGATGGATGAATTTATCGATGTCTGTATAGTTGTATGTGTGGATGTATGGATGGATAGATGTATGGATGGATGCATGTATCGGTGGATTTATGTATGGACGGATGTATCGATGGATGGATGGGTGTATGGATCGATGTATTTATGAATAGATGGATCTATGGAAGGATGGATGTATGTTTAGATGTATGTATGAATGTATGGATTGGTGGATGTATGGATGGATGCATGAATAGATGGATGGATGAATCGATGTATGTATGTATGTATGTATGGATGTATGGATGTACGGATGTATGGATGTACTGATGTATGGATGTATGGATGCAAGAATGCATGCATGTACGTATGTATGAATGTATGGATCTATGTATGTATGGATGGATGGATGTATGTACTGATGTATGTGTGAATGTATGGATGGATGGATGGATTGGTGGAGGGATGTATGAATGAATGGATGTATGGATCGATGGATGTATGGATGGGAGGATGTAATGATGGATGGATGTATGGACGGATGGCCGTATGGATGGACAGGTGTATGTGTGGACCTATGTATGTATGGTTGGTTGTAGGATTGGGCGGATTTATGGATGTGTGGATGTGTGTATGTATCGATGAATGGATGGATGGATGTA
>NW_016945203.1:0-951 GCF_001483705.2 Eufriesea mexicana | reverse complement strand
ACCTGACTGATCCGACCTGATCTGACCTGAGCTGACCTGACCCTACCTGGCCTGACCTGGCTTCACCAGACCTGTCCTGTTCTCTCCTGTCCTGAGCTGAACTGACCTGACTTGTCCATAGCGGACCTGACCGGACGTGACCTGACCTCTCCTCACCGGACTGATCTGACCTGACCTGACCTGACCTGACCTTGCCTGACCTGGCCTGACCTGAACTGTCCTGAACTGACCTTAGCTGACCTGACCTTACCTGAGCTGACGTTACCTGACCTGATCCGACCTGTCCTGACTTTAACCGACCTTACCTGCCCCGACCTGACCTGACTGACCTGACATGACCTGACCTGACACGACCTGGCCTCGCCTGGCCTAACCTGGCCCTACATGACCTGACCTGTCCTGACCTGACCTGACCTGACAAGACATGACCTGACCTGACTTGACCTGACCTTGCCTAACCTGGCCTGACCTGAACCGACCTGAACTGACATCATCTGACATGACCTGACATGACCTGAGCTGACCTTTCCTGACCTCACCTGACCTCACCTGATCTGACCTGACCTGACCTCACCAGACCCGACATTGCCTGGCCTGACCTGACCTGACCTGACCTGATATGACATGACCTGTTCTGAAGTGAATTGACCTCAACAGACCTGACCTGACAAGTCACGATCTGGCCTGGCCTGACCTTACCTGACCTGTCCCGACCAGACCTGTCCTGACCTGTCCTGACCTGACCTGACCTTACCAGACCTGACCTGACCTTACCAGACCTGACCTGACCTAACCTGACCTGACCTGACCTGACCTGACCTGACCTGACCTGACCTGACATTGCCTGACCTGTCCTGTCCTGAACTGAAATGACCAGACCTCACCAGTCGCGACCTTGCCTGTCCTGACCAGACCTGACCTGACCCAGCCTGACCTTGCCTGACCTGGCCT
>NW_016945202.1:0-214 GCF_001483705.2 Eufriesea mexicana | reverse complement strand
ACGTGACGAGAACAATATTGCTCACATCCTCAGAGCCAGGCAGAGCACACTGGAGCATATTAGAGCGCAGAAATCCACCGCATTTCAGTGAGCAGCACAAAAGCCGTACATATCATAACCTAACCTGACCTAACCTAACCTACCCGAACCAAGCATGACACGACATAACGTGCGACGGCTGCTATTGATGGACTTCGTAGAGAAAGTAGAGCAT
>NW_016945201.1:0-1007 GCF_001483705.2 Eufriesea mexicana | reverse complement strand
TTGCAATAATGCAACTCAAATGCACTAGCAAGCCATGAATGATAACGGTGAATTTTTTAGCGCAGTCTTATCAGAATAGTCTTATCAGAATTGAAGTAAAATTTAGCAAAATTTAAATTTATTACTTTTTTCACTTGCCAAATCGATTAACTCATCCAGTAACATAAAAATGGTAACATTACCAACGATTACCTTTTGGCTATTTTTTCTTATAAATTTTATATACCGCTAAATGAAAGTTACATTTGTATTTATGGATTCTACAATATTTATTTCGATTTAAATTATAAAGGGAATTTTAAAAAACAATATACATTATTTCATTGCATTGCTCCACTTTTTGTTTTATGGAGTTAATCAATTTCCTTGCAGTAAAAGGCTCATATGTATATTTCTATGTACATTTCTTTACATTTCCACAATTTTTCCTTCAGTTTTTCACCTACTTTTTCAATATTCTTCTATTAACCCTTTGCGCTCGACGATTTTTTGGCTAAAGAAGAGTACGAATAGAAAAATTTTCTGTTATAAAACTGTGCGAGGTATCGAAATTAAATAATTCTACGCGTTAATTATTATACGATTTTTATTTACTGTTCAAAAAATATCATCAGCCTTATTAGCAGAAACTTTTTCAACTCGTACCCTTCTTTAGTTAAAAGATCATTGAGCACAAAGGATTATTTTGCTGTTTGATATGACAATTTATTATATAATATTTTTCGTTCAAACTACTATAAAACGGCAAGAAAAAATCGTACGATGACTTTTAAGGCATCTTTGTAAAGAGGAAACTTTCCCCTATAACGTCCATTCAACAGAAATATCAAAAAAAAATTTTCAAGGTTCGTAGAGTCGTCTAAACTTATCAAAATTTCTAAAAAAAATAACTATTCTTAATTTTTCACTTCGTTTTTCGAAATACTGAAATTTTCGAAAACCCGCTGAACATGTATCTTAAAGCAGAGGCTTCGAGCTTTAAAATGAGCCAAAATTCATCATCCTAC
>NW_016945200.1:0-1985 GCF_001483705.2 Eufriesea mexicana | reverse complement strand
ATGTATGTATGTATGGCTGCATGGAACGATGGATGTTTGGCAGGGTGGACCTATGGATGGATGTGTGTATGGAAGGATGGAAGTAAGGTTTTATGTATTTATGGATGGATGGCTGTATGGATGGATGGATGAATGCATGGATGTATGTTTGGATGTTTGTATGGATGTATGTATGGATGGATGGATGTATGGATGGATGGATGTATGGATGGATGGATGTATGGATGGATGGATGTATGGATGGATGGATGTATGGATGGATAGATGTATGGATCAATGGATGTATGAATGGGAGCTTGCATGTGTGGAGGGATGGATGTTTCGATGGATGTATGGATGGATAGATGTATGGATCAATGGATGTATGAATGGGAGCTTGCATGTGTGGAGGGATGGATGTTTCGATGGATGTATGGATGGATAGATGTATGGATCAATGGATGTATGAATGGGAGCTTGCATGTGTGGAGGGATGGATGTTTCGATGGATGTATGGATGGGTGGATGTATGGATGGATGGATGTATGGCAAGTAGTATGTATGGATGGATGGATGAATGGATGAATGGTTGTATGCATGAATGGGTGAATGAATGGGTTGAGGTATGGTTGGACGGGTGTACGGATGTATGGATGTGTGGATGTATATATGCATGGATGTATGGATGTATGAATGTATATATGTATGTATGTATGGATGTATTGATGAATGAATGGATGGATGTGTGGATGGATCGATGTATGGATGTATCTGTGGATGTATGTATGGATGTATGTTTGGTTGGATGGATGTATGGATGTATGGATCTATGGATGGATGGATGCAAGAACTGATTGATGGACTTATGGATACGTGGATGCGTAGATGTGTGGATGTATGAACGTACGGATGTATGTATGAATGAACGTATCTATGTATGTACGGATGTATGTATGTATGTATGGGTGGACGTTTGTATGCATGGATGCATTTATGGATGGATGAATGGATGGATGTATGAATGTTTGGATATATGTATGTATGAATGATGGATGTAAGAATGTATGGATGTATGCATGTATGGATGCATGGATGTATGGATGTATGGACGTATGGATGTGCGAATGCACGGATGTACGAATGTATGGATGTACGGGTAAATGGATGTACGGATGTATTTACGCATGGGTGTATGGATGTGTGGGTGTATGGATGGATGGATGTATGGATGGTAATATGTAGATGGCAGCGTATATGCATGGATGGATGTATTGATGTATAGATGTGTGGATGCATGAATGTATGCTTGTATGCATGTGTCTATGGATGTTTGTATGGACTTATGTATGGATGTATGGATGGGTGAGTGGGAAGATGTGTGTATGGATGTATGTATGCACGAATGAACATGCGTATGTATGGATATGTGTAATGATGTATGTATGGATGTATGGAAAGGTGGATGGATGGATTTTTGTATGGATGTATGGATCGCCGGGTGAATGGATGGGTGGATGTATGGGTGGATGGATGTTTGGATGCATGTATGTATGGATTTACGAATGTATGGATGATACAGATGTATGGATGTATGGATGTATATATGTATGGATGTGTGGATGGATGGATCAATGAATGGATTGGATCAATGAATGGACGGATGTATGGATGGATCGATGTATGGATGTATATATGGATGGATGTATGGATGTGTGTATGGTTGGATGAATGTATGGATGGATGGATTTATGGACGTGTGGATGTATGGATTAATGGATGGCTGGATGTATGGATGGAGAGATGTGTGGATCGATGGAAGTGTGGATGGGTGCTTGTATGGACGGATGGAATTATCGACGGATGGCAGTACGGATGGTAATATTTATGGATGTATGTATGTATGAATGTATGGATGTACGAATGAATGGATGTTCGGATGTATGGGCGTATGTATGTGTGGGTGGATGAATGAATGGTTGGATGGAAGGGAGTGTGGATTGATGGAT
>NW_016945199.1:0-601 GCF_001483705.2 Eufriesea mexicana | reverse complement strand
AGCAGATGGCTATACCTACCATTGTATTGAGAACGTTATGTGATCTATTCATCAAACTATAGCCGGTTATAGATTTTGAACTGACTTATTCAATTGTAAGTAGATGGCAATACCTACCTTTGGATTGAGAACGATAGGTGATCTATTCATCAAACTATAGCAGGTTATAGATTTTGAATAGACTTATTCTATGGTAAGTAGGTGGCTATTCCTATCATTGCATTGAGAACGTTATGTGATCTATTCATCAAACTATTGTAAGTTATAGATTTTGAATAAACCTATCCTATGGTAAGTAGGTGGCTATACCTACCATTGAATTGAGAAAGTTAGATGGCCTATTCGTCAAATTGTAGCAGGTTTGAATAGACTTATTCTATGGTAAGTGGATGGCTATACCTACCATTGGAGTGAGAACGTAAAGTGATCCATTCATCGAGTTATAACAGGTTATGAATTTTTAATAGTCTTATTCTATGTTAAGTAGATGGCTATACCAACCATTGGATTGAGAACGCTAGGTGATCTATTCATAAAGCTATAGTAATTTATAGAATTTGAATAGACCTATTCTATGGTGAGTAGATGTATATACCTACCA
>NW_016945198.1:0-508 GCF_001483705.2 Eufriesea mexicana | reverse complement strand
ACATCCACCAACAAATCACTCTGGCCGTTGTATTGATCTGTTCAATCATGATTTCGATCCTATGGCTACTCTGGTATGACAAAAGAGGGTTCCTATACCGCACGAGACATTAACAACTGATAACACACTAGTAAGTAGAGCCATTATCACAGTACTGCAGCCGTGGGTTTAGTTTGTTCACTGATGACGTAGATATCAAGACAAGCCTTAAGAAATCAATGTGTACATCTGTTATGTCTGGAGACATTTAAATGCGGTACGGTTGTTGGTATATCTACCAATGCAGCACTGTAGATGTGGGTTAATTAGCTCAGTGATGATTGAAATCCTACTGCAACTCTAGAGAGCCAAAGAACTGAACCACTATCGCTCGAGTCATTAACAATTCGCTATGCAGTCCATAGTGCGGCCATGATCACAGTACTTTAGCCGTTATACTATCATATTCACTGATAATGTATGTTTAACATTAATTCCACAATGTTCAGTTTAGAGTACGGTTATGGCT
>NW_016945197.1:0-859 GCF_001483705.2 Eufriesea mexicana | reverse complement strand
TGTCTGGTCAGGTCAGGTCAGTTCTGGTCAGTTCACTTCGGAGCAGATCATGTCATGTCAGGTGACATCAGGCCAGGTCAGGCCAGGCAAGGTCTTGGCTGGTCAGGTCAGGTCAGGTCAGGTCCGGTAAGGTCAGGCCAGGACAGAACATGTCTGGTCAGGTCAGGTCAGTTCTGGTCAGTTCCCTTCGGAGCAGATCATGTCATGTCAGGTGACATCAGGCCAGGCCAGGCCAGGCAAGGTCTTGGCTGGGCAGGTCAGGTCAGGTCAGGTCAGTTCTGGTCAGTTCCCTTCGGAGCAGATCATGTCATGTCAGGTGACATCAGGCCAGGCCAGGCCAGGCAAGGTCTTGGCTGGGCAGGTCAGGTCAGGTCAGGCCAGGTCAGTCCAGGCGAGGCCAGGTCGTGTGATTCCAGATCAGGTCAGGTCAGTCAGGTCAAGTCAGGTCAGTCAGGACAGGTCCGGTCAGGTTAGGCTGGTTTAAGTCAGGACAGTTCAGGTCAGGTCAGGTAATGTCAGGTCAAGTTAGATCAGGTCATGCCAGGTCAGGTCAGGTCATGTCAGGTCAGGTCACGACAGGCCTGGTCAGGTCAGGTCAGTCAAGTCAGGTCAGGTCAGTCAGGACATGTCAGGTCAGGTAAGGCCGGTTAAAGTCTGGACAGGTCAGGTTGGTCAGGTCAGCTCAGGTCATGTCATGTCGCGTCAGTGGGATGATGCCAGTTCAGGTCAGTTCAGTTCGGGCCAGGTCAGGCAAGGTCAGGTCAAGTTTGGTCAGGTCAGGTCAGTTCTGGTCAGTTCACTTCGGAGGAGATCATGTCATGTCAGGTCACATCAGGCCAGGTCAGGCCAGGCAAGGTCT
>NW_016945196.1:0-549 GCF_001483705.2 Eufriesea mexicana | reverse complement strand
GATTCTATAGCATTGCAAAGCCTATAGCACGCCAATAGAATCTTTCCTCCTTATTTATGCGAGAAAGTTAACTCACCACGATATTAGTCGAAAATGTCAATATAATTGAACTTCCCAACCAGATTCTATAGCATTGCAATGGCTATACCACTCCAGAAGGATCTTTCCCCCTTACATTGGGAAGGAATTCAGCTCACCACGATACTAGTAAAGAATGACAATAAAATTGATCTTTACAGGGCGATTCTATAGCATTGCAATGGTTATAGCTTGACAATTTAATCTTACCTCCTTGTTTATGCAAGAAAGTTAGCTCACCACGAAATTAGTCGAAAATGTCAATAAAATTGTATCTGCCAGGCACATTCTATATCGTTGCAAAGGCTATAGAAGGCCAGTAGAATCATCCCTCCTTATTTATGCAAGAAAGGCAGCTCACCACAATATTAGTGGAAGATGTCAGTAAAATTGAATTTTCCAGGGAGGTTCTATTGCATTGGAATGCCTATAGCACGCCAATAGAATCTATCCTACTTATATATGCGAGAA
>NW_016945195.1:0-257 GCF_001483705.2 Eufriesea mexicana | reverse complement strand
CAATTCTATTGACATTTTAGTCTAATGTCGTGGCGAGCAAACTTTTGTGTTTAAATAAGGAGAAAGGATGCCATTGGTTTGCTTCAGAAATTGCATTGCAATATAATCTGACAGAAATGTTCAATTTTATTGACATTTTCGACTAATATCGTGGTGACCAAACTTCTCTGCGTAAATAAGGAGGGAAGATCCTATTGGTTTGCTATAGCCATTGCATTGCAATCGAATCTGCCTGAAAAGTTCTATTTTAATGAAAT
>NW_016945194.1:0-1695 GCF_001483705.2 Eufriesea mexicana | reverse complement strand
TAGCTCAAAAGTCAATGCTACCCCACCCTAACCAATCCAAACTTAATTTTACCGAACGTAACATAACTCAACTTATTGCGCCGCCGCCACTATTGCTGGCCACCGCAGAGTCGATCAGAATATAGTAGAGACATATAGAGCGCAGAAATACGCCGAATAAGAGTATACACCACGAAAGTCAAAGCTATCCAAACCGAACCAGACAAACGTAACCCAACCAAACGTAGCGTATCTCAACCCAGCGTACAGAAACCACTATTACTGTTCTCCCCATAGTCGAGCAGAGCATAGCAGAGCATTGTAGGCCGTAGAAATCCTCCAAAACGCAGCGTATGATAAAAAGTGATATCTAGCCTGTCCTAACCTAACCAAACGTTACATAACCAAACGCAACCTAACTCAACCGAACGTTCCGAAACCATTTTGCCGGCTTCCGCAGAGCGAAGCACAATATAGAGCTCTGTAAAGCGCAGAAGTGGACGGCATTGTAGCGTATGGAGCGGAAGTCAGAAACATCCTGGTCAAACCTAACTTAACCTAACCACACCAAACGCAGCATAACACAACCAAACTCGCCGCGAACACAACTGCTGCCGCCCGAGAGACCAACAGTACATGATGGAGCACAGTAGAGCACGGAAGTGCTCAGAAGATCAGTCTAGAGCACATATGTCAACGCTATCATCTAATATAACATAACCACACGTAATCCAACCAAACCTACCGTGACGCTACCACTATTGCTTACCTCCACAAAGACAGGCAGTACATACTAGAACACAGCAGAGCGGAGTAACCCACCGCACTGCGGTGTGTAGCACAAAAGCCAAATGTAAACCAACTTAACCTTTCTTTCACGCGGGGGAAATCTTCCAAAGATACCCGGCCCCTTAGGGGAGGGGGCGGGGTTATGTGGGTTTTTACCCACTAAAGCCCCCACGATTGCCAGCCTTTCTCATTTCGGTGCGCCCTGGACTTCGCCGCGACGCAACCGCAGTTGCCACCTGGCGCGTAGGAAAATCGCACCCGAAACGATCATGTCCATGCGCGCGAGACAGGACGATTACAGGCACGCACGCACACACACACGCACGCACAACACGCATACCACCGCACCGCAACGCACGCATACCCAGCGGACGCCGCGCGACCACCTCCCGACGCCGCGAGCCCGGACCACGGTCTCTCGAACTGTTGGGCCCCCACACGCCAGCCCGTGGTCACCCTGACCTAGGTTACAACAGGAGAGAGAGACGGTCTCCCCATCCGTAGGTACATGGTCGCTGGCGATGTCGGAGGTCTAACGCGTTAACACATCCTGCAGTGCGCGCGCCGCCCTACGCGCGATTAGCACGCGCTACGCTCGCAGTATCCCCCGCGGCCTCCTTCTGCAGCATAACTGCCTCGCAGAAGGAGGCCACCGCACGACACGCTCCTACGCCCTCCGTAATCCGCACCACGACGACGGAGAGTGAAAGGTCCCTTCCCACCACGCGACAAAGTACCCAGCCCTCGCGGGACCACGCAGGACATTCCTCCAGCGTGTGCTGCGCCATGTCCCGCCCTTCCCCGCAGTGATGACACCGCGTCTCACGTTCCCGCCCGATACGACACAGGTACATCCCGAAGCATCCATGCTCGGTTAGCACCTGTGACAGGCGGAAAGTTTGCCGGCTGCCGCTGCGCCCTCATGCA
>NW_016945193.1:0-1350 GCF_001483705.2 Eufriesea mexicana | reverse complement strand
ATACATACATCTTTACATACACCCATACATGAATCCATACATACATCCATACAGACATCCTTATATACATCCATGCATACTTCCATAGAAACATCGATACATACATCCGTGCATACATCCATACATCCATCCATCCACACATCACCACATCCGTACATCCATCGATCCATACACCCTTCCACAAATACATCCATCCACCAATCCATCCATCCATCTATACATCCATACACACATCAGTACATATATCCATACATAGACTCATACATTCATTCATGCATACATTCATACATACAACAATACATACATCCAAACATACACCCATACATACATACGTCCATACATACATACATACACCCCCCATACATCCATACATACACCCATACATACATCCATACATACATCCATACATACATCCATATAAACACCCATGCATACATCCATACATACACCAATACATTCATCCATACATACACAAATACATTCATCCATACATATGTCCATACATCCACACATCCATACATCCAAAAATCCGTCCACCCATGCACTCAGCCATCCATACGTACATCCATACACCCATGCATACCCCCATACACTCATCCATACATACATCCATAGATACATCTGTAAATGCATCCATACATACACCAATGCATGCATCCATCCATACACCCATCCACTCATACATCCATCCATCCATACATCCATACAGATATAAATCCATACATCCATAAATCCGTACGTCCATTGATTCGTACCTCCACACATTCGTACATCCATACGTACATACATCCATACATCCGTACATCCATCCGTACAACCACACATCCGTACATCCATCCATACATCCATGCACACATCCAAGCATACATCCATACAATCATCCATACAAGCATTCATACATACATCCATCCTTCCGTCCATTCACCCATCCTACACATCCACACATCCATGCCTCCGTACATCCATATACTCTTACATCCATACATCCATGCATAAATACATCCGTACATCCATACATTCGTACATCCATACATACATATATGCATACATCCATACATCCATACATCCATCCGTCCATCCATACATCCATACACACGTACATCCATAAGTCTTTCCATTCGTACGTCTATCATGCGATCCATCCATCCATCCATACATCCATACAGATATATATCCATACATCCATACATCCGTACATCCATACATTCGTACATCCATACATTCGTACCTTCATACATACATATATGCATACATCCATACATCCATACATCCATCCCTCCATCCATAAATCCATACATCCATACATCCACCCATCCATACATCGATCCATCCATACATCCATACATTCAT
>NW_016945192.1:0-251 GCF_001483705.2 Eufriesea mexicana | reverse complement strand
CAACAGTGTATAGCACGAAAGTCAAAGCCACCCTAACCAAATTTATACTAACCCAGCCTAGCCGAGCGTAACCTAACTCTACCTTGCGTGTAGAGACCACCATTGCTGGCCTCTCCAGTACCGAGGAGAGTATAGTAGGGCAACGCAGAGTGCAGAAATCCACCGAATTGCAGTGTATAGCACAAGAGTCTAAGCTACCCAGTCCTAACCTAACCAAGCGTAGCATAACCGAACGTTGCTTAACTCATAGT
>NW_016945191.1:0-579 GCF_001483705.2 Eufriesea mexicana | reverse complement strand
CGAGCGAAGAAATCCACCGTATAGCAGTGCATAACACAAAAGTCAAGGCCATCCTAAACAAGCATAACCTAACCTAACCTTGCCAAACGTAATCTAACTCAACCTACCGTGCCGCGAACGCTATTGTTGATCTCCACAGATTCGAGTAGTACAGCAATGCTGAGCGCAGATATCGACCGAAAAGCAGTTTACAGCACAAAGGTCAAAGCCATCTTAGCCAAACTTAACCTAACCTAACCTAACCCAACCAAACGTAACCTAACTCAACCTAACCTGTCACGACTGCCATTGCTGGCCAATCCGGAGGCAAGCAGGTGCTAGCAGAGCAACGCATTGCACAGACATCGACCGAATAGCAGTGAATAGCACAAAAGACAAAGCTATCATAACCAAACGTATCCTAACCTAGCCAAGCCAAGCGTAACCTAAGTCAACATAGCGCGCCCGGGCCACAATTGTTGGCCTCCCCAGAGTCAACCAGAACATACTAGATCACAGCAGAGCGCAGTAATAAATGGCATTGCCGTGTGTGGCACCAAAGTCAAAGCTAACCTAACCAAACCCAGCCAAACCTAACAT
>NW_016945190.1:0-725 GCF_001483705.2 Eufriesea mexicana | reverse complement strand
CAGCACGTGGCCACCCCAGAGCCGAGCAGAATGTGGTAGATCATAGTCAATCATAGAAATCCATCGAATAACAGTGTATTGCTCGAAAGTAGAGGACACTATAACCAAACTAGCCTAACGTAACGCAAGCAATATTTACATAACACAAACTATCGTACCACGGCTACTATTGCTCGCGTCCCCAGCGTCGAGCAGAGTGTAATAGGGCAATGTAGAGCGCAAAAATACTCCGAGTAGCAGTGTACGTTACCAAAGTCGAGGACATCCTAACCCAGGCTGACCTAACTAAACTTAACAAGACGCAGCATAACTGAATGTAAAACCGCGAACACTGCTGCTGGCAACTCCAGAGCCAAGCAGAATGCGGTAGAGCACAGTCTATCATATAAGTCCAAAGAATAAGAGTGTATTGCAAGAAAGTCGAAGCAATACTAACCATATCAGCCAAACCTAGCCTAACCAAATTTAACATGACACAACCTAACGTGCTACAGCCACTATCCCTCGCGTCCCAAGATTCGATCCGATTGTTGTAGAGAAATGTAGTGCGCAAAAGTCCACCGCATTGCAGTGAAATGCACAAAAGCCGTAGACATCCTAGCCAAACGTGACCTAAGCTAACCTGGCGGAATGTAGCATAGTTCAAAATAACGCGCCACCGCCACTGCCCCTGGCCTCCCAGAGCAAGGCAGAATGCAGTAGGACATAGTAGATCTCAGATATCC
>NW_016945189.1:0-2218 GCF_001483705.2 Eufriesea mexicana | reverse complement strand
TCGGCACCACGGGAAGACGCCCAAGTCCCTGATGCGCAAGAGGAACGTCGCGTTCGAGATATAGGACCGGATGAAATATCTCGGTCTCGTCCTCTATAGCCACTGGAAGTTCGACAAGCATTTTCTCTTGCTGGAACCACGCCTGGATGGTATGGCGGGGACGCTTTGTCGCCAGCTACCCAACCTGGGTGGGCTAGACGGGAGGGTTCGCTGCCTTTACACGGGTGTCGTTCGATCGGTGGTACTTTACGGGGCTCCGATCTGGGCAAAGTACATGGTCGCTAGTCCGCGCAATCTGGCGATTCTCCGGCGAGTCGCTCGCAGGATGGCGATCAGGGTAGTGCGCGGTTATCGTACGATATCCCACGAATGGTCCTGGCGGGTGTTCCGCCGTTCGAACTGCAAGCGTTGCGGGAGGCCCGTATCTACGGAATCCTTCACGCTGGCGGCGGCGGTGCTCCTGAAGAAGGGGCGCTTCGTTGAGGCGAAGGTTCCGACAGACCGTGATCACCGCCTGGCGAGCTCGGCTGAGGAGGCCGAGCAGCCGGCCGCACCGGGCGATCGAGCCTGTTCTCCCCGTGCTGGATGCATGGGGGCGCTGCGGCAGCCGGCATATTTTCCGCCTGACACAGGTGCGCACCGTGCACGGGTGCTTCGGGGGGGTACCTGTGTCGCATCGGGCGGGAACGTGAGACGCGTTGTCATCACTGCGGGGAAGGGCTGGACACGGCGCTGCGCACCCTGGAGGAATGTCCGGCGTGGGCTCGCGAGCGCCGGGTACTGTGGCGCGTGGTGAGTAGGGAACTTTCGCTCTCAGTCGTCGTGGCGCGGATGACGGTGGGCTTAGGTGCATGGTGTGCGGTGGCCTCCTTCTGCGTTGCGGTTATGCTCCAGAAGGAGGCCGCGGAGGCAGCCCGCGAGCGTAGTGCGTGCTCCTCGCACTGTCACTGCCGGATGTGTTAACGCGTTAGACCTCCGCCTTCGCGAGCGACTATGTACCTACGGCCGGGGAGACCGTCTCTCTTTCCCGTTGTAACCTAGGTCAGGGTGACCACAAGTTGACGTGTGGGGGCCCGTCAGTTCGAGAGACCGTGGACCGGGCGCTCGGCGTCGAGTGATGGTCGCCCGGCGCCAGCAGGGTATGCTTGCTTTGCGGTGCGGTGGTATGCGTGTTGTGTGTGTCTGTAATCGACCCGTCTCTCCCGCATGGACATGGTCTTTTCGGGTGCGATTTTCCGTCGCGCCGGGAGGGTACGGCGGTTACGTCGCGGGTCCGCCCTGGCAATTTCGTCGCCGCGAAGTCCAGGGTGCACCGAAATGCGAAGGTCTGAACATCGTCTGGGTTTTAATGGGTAATATCCCACATAACCCCGCCCCCACCCCTTAGGGGGCCGGGTACCTTCGGAAGATTTCCCCCACGTGAAAGGAAGAAGAAAAACGTTACGTTAGGATTTCTACGGCTATTACTCTATGGACTGCAACACGGCTGGCTTCTGAGATCTGCTCTGCTGTAGTATATTCAGTTTGTCTCTGTGGAGACAAGCAGTAGTTGCCTCGGCACGTTCGGTTGAGTGAGGTTGCGTTTGGTTATGTTATGTCTTGTCGGAATAGATTAGGATATCTCCGACCTCTGTGTCATTCACAGGAATTCGGCGGATTTCTGCGCACTACTGTGCTCTAATATGCTTTGCTTGGCCCCACGGAGGCCATCAATAGCGGTCGCGGCACGTTACGTTGTGGTAGGCTACGTTTGGTTAGTTTATGTTGGCCTGGGTTAAGTACGGATTGATTTGACTTTTGGGGTGTACACTGCGATTCTATTGGCTTCTGCGCCCCAGTGTCCTCTAGTAAGTTCTGCTCGACACTTGGGGAGGCGAGCAGCAGTGGGCGCGGAACGTCATGTTAATTAGGTTACGTTTGGTTATGTTAGGTTTGGTTATGTTTGACTTGGATGGCTTTGACTTTCATGCTATACGCTGTTATTCGGAAGGTTTCTGCGCTCTGCTGTGCTCTGGTGCATTCTGCTTGTCTTTGTGGAGGACAGCGATAGTGGTCTCGTCATGTTAGGTTGAGATGGGCTACGTGAGGATGTGTTGCGTTTGGCTATCATATGATACGCTACTTTGTCGTTTGTGTTATACACTGCACTTCTGTGAATATCTGCGCTCTAATGTGCTGTAATATGCTCTGCTTGGCTCTACCAAGGCCACCAATAGCG
>NW_016945188.1:0-856 GCF_001483705.2 Eufriesea mexicana | reverse complement strand
GAGTCGGGCAGAGTATAGTAGAGCAATGAAGAGCGCAGAAATCCACCAAATAGCAGTGTATAGAAAAAAAGTCAAAATTATTCTACCCTATCCTAAACAAACTTTACCTGACCAAACGTAACATAGGTAAGCCTAACGTGGCGAGAGTACTATTGCCACCGTCAACAGCGCCAAGCTGAGCATACTCAAGGAGAGTCGAGCGCAGTGGTCCATAGAATGGCAGTGTCAAGCGCGGAAGTCAAAGTCATCTTAACCTAACCCTAATAAACCTAATGTAACCAAATGTAACTTAACGCAACCTAACGCGCCGCCGTCACCATTGCTGGCGTCCCTAGAGCATAGCAGAGCACATTAGAGTTCCGTAAAGCGCGATAGTACACCGAATATCAGTGTATAGCACGAAAGTTAAAGCCATCCTTCCCTAACATAACAAATCGTTACATAGCCAAACATAACTTAACACAAGGTAACGTGCCGCCACCACTATTTCTGGGCCCCCAAATTCGAGCAGAGTGCAGTAGAGTACAGTTGAGCGAAGAGTAAAAATCAAAGCTGCCTTATCCTAACCTAACCAAGCGTAACATAACCATACGCAACATATCTCAGCCGAATGCGCCGACAGCACTATTGCTGGCATCCCCATAGCCAGGCGGAATATACTACAACACAGTAGTGCGCAGAAATCCTCCCTCTAGCAGTGTATACCACAAACGTCAAAGCCACGCTAACCAAACTTAGCCTACCCTATCCTAATGGAACGTATACTGACTCAACCACGCGTGCCAGAGCCGCTATTGCTGTCGTCCATTGAGACGAGCAGTAACTAGTAGAGCAACGCGGAGCGCATATATCGACC
>NW_016945187.1:0-964 GCF_001483705.2 Eufriesea mexicana | reverse complement strand
ATCCACCCATACATCCATCCATACATACATTCATACATCCACACATCTAAAAATCCATACTTCTGTACATCCGTCCACCCATACCTCAATCCATCCATACATCCATGCCTCCATACATCCATATACCCTCACATACATACATCCATGCATACATACATCCGTAAATCCATAACGCAAATGCGGCCATGCATACATACATTCATACATACGTACGTCCATACATAAATACATCCATCTATCCATACTTCCATCCATCCATACTTCCGTCCATCCATACATCCATACATCCGTACTTAGACCCATACACTCATCCATATATACATCCACAGATGCAACCGCACATACATCCCTACATACAACCATTCATCCATCCTTACATACATCAGATACAACCGCACATACATCCCTACATACAACCATTCATCCATCCTTACATACATCAGTACATTCGCCCTTCCATTCAAGCAAACATACATCCATCCATCAATCCACCCGTTAATATATCCATCCAAACGTACATCCACACATTCATACATCCACAAATCCATACATTCGTGCTTCAATTCTTCGATAAATCCATCCATCCATACATCCACACATATATACAACCATACATACATACATCCGTAGATCCGTCCATCCATAATTAAATCCATCCATACATCCATACATTCATATATCCACCGACCCATACATGCACCCATCCTCACATCTATCGATCCTTACACCCATCCATCCAAGCATCCACCCACCAATCCATCCATCTATCCATACGTCCATACATACATGAATACATACATCCATACATACACACATACATTCATCCATACATACATCCATACATACATCCTTACATACATCCATACATACATCCACACGTCCGTACATCCGTGCATCCGTTCCTCAATCCATCCATACATCCATCCATCCATACGACCATCCATCCATACATCCACCCGGTCAT
>NW_016945186.1:0-984 GCF_001483705.2 Eufriesea mexicana | reverse complement strand
TGTATGGATGTATATACGAATGTATGTATGTATGGATGGATGTATGAGTGGATGGATGTATGGCTGAATGGATGTATGGTTGTATGTATGTAATTATGTAAGGATGTGTTTATGGTTGGCTGGATGTATGGATGCATGGATTAATGGTTGTGTGGATGTATGGATGTATGGACTGATATATCTTTGGATGTATATATGGATTAGTGAATGGGTGTATGTATGGATGTATGTATGGTTGTATGTATGGATGGATGACTGTATGGGTGGATGGATATGCGGATGTGTGGCTGTGTTGATGTATGGATGGATGGATGTATTAATGGATGGATGAATGGATGGACGGGTGTATGAATGTAAGGATGTCTGCATTTATGGATGTACGAAAGTATGGATGGATTTGAGTTATGTATGTATGGATGTATGTATGTATGCATGTATGTATGTACGAAAGAATGGATGTATGGACGTGTGGGTGGATGAATGGATGGGTGGATGGACGGAAGAAAGGATGTATGTATGGATGTATATACGGATGGATGTATAGATGTTTGTATGGAAGTATGTACGAATGTATCTATGGATGTATGTATGGATGAGTGCATGGGTGTATGAATGGATGTATGGATGTATGTATGGATGGTTGCATTCATGTATGTATGGATGTACGTACGGATGTATGGGTGTGTGGATGTATGTATGTATGAAGGTATATGTGTATGGATGTGTGGATGGATGGATGTATCGATGGATGGAAGTACGGGTGGATGGATTTATGGATATATGGATGTGTGTATGTATGAATGTATGGACGGATGGATGTATGTATGGATGAACGTATGGATGTATGGAAGTATGGATGTATGAATGTACGAGTGTATGGATGAACGGATGTATGGATGTATGGATGTATATATGTATGTGTGAATGGATGGATTGATGAATGAATGGATGGATGTATAGATGTATGTATGTATGTATTTATGG
>NW_016945185.1:0-3280 GCF_001483705.2 Eufriesea mexicana | reverse complement strand
TCCCACATAACTCTGCCCATTCCCATAGGGGGGCCATGTACCTTTGAAAGATTTTCCCACGTGGAAAAGGGAGAAAGGGTAGGGATATGTTTTACTTCTGTGCTCCGCACTGGCGTGCGGTGGATTTCTGCGCTCTACTGTGCTCTGGTATATTCTTCATGCCTCTGTGCATTCATGCAATTGTGGTCTCGACACTTTGGGTTGTTTGGGTTGAGTTTTGCTACGTTTGCTTATGTTACGTTTGACCAAGTTGGGATAGAATGTATTAGACTTTTGTGCCATACACAGCTATTCGGTTGAATTTTGCCCTGTACTGTGCTCTACTATGTCCTGTTTGGCTGTGGGATGTCCAGTATTGGTGGACTCGGCGTGTCAGGTTGAGTTAGTTTTCGCTTCGTTAGGTTAGGTTAGGAAGGCTTGGTTAAGGTTTCTTTTTTATTTGTGCTGTACACTGCTTTACGGTGAATTCCAGTGACCTACTGAGCTCTACTATATTCTGCATGTCTCAGTGGAGGCCGGATGCGGTTGTCTCGGCGCGTTATTCTGAGTTACGCTGCGTTTGGTTAGGTTATGTTAGCTTGGGTTCGGTTCGGGTAGCAATGACTTTTCTGCTGTACACTGCGATTGTACAGACTTCTGCGCTCTACTCTCCGCTAGTATGTTCTGCTCGACTCTGGGTAGGCTAACAATAGTGGTAGCGTTACGTCAGACATAGTTATGTTACGTTTGGTTATGTTGAGGTTGTACATGTTAGGATAGGGTAGCCTTGACTCTTGCGCTCTGCACTGCAATGCGGTGGATTTCTGCGCTCTACTGTGTTGCAGTATATTCTGCTTGGCCCTTGGCCTTGGGGAGGCCAGTAATAATGGCCTCGGCGCGGTATATTAAGTTACCCTACGTTTGGAAAGATTGGGTGTGGCCTGATTGTATCGTGATGTTTCTGACTTTTGTGGTGTACACTGCAATACGGTGGATTTCTGCTCCATACTGTGCTCTTGTGCATTCTGCTTGGCTCAGTGGAGGCCAAGAGCAGTGATCGCAGCACGCTATGTGGAGTTATCCTCGTTTGGCAAGGTTTGGCTATGGCAGGTTAGGTTAGGGCATCCTCGACTTCTGTGCTATGCGCTGCTCATAGGTGCATATTTGCGATCTACATTGCTCTACTGTACTCTGCTCGACAGTGGGGATGCGAGCAAGAGCGTCCACGGCGCGTAAGGTTGAGTTGAATTACGTTTGGTTAGGTCAGGTTAGGCTAAGTTTGGTAGGATAGCCTTGACCTTCGTGCTATACACCGTTATTCGGTGGATATCTGTGATTTAGTGTGCTCTACTACATTCTGCTTGGCTCCCTTGAAGCCAGGGCTGTGGTCGCGGCACGTTACTTTGAGTTATGTTATGTTTGGCTTTGTTACGGTTTGTTGGGTTAGAAAAGGATGGCATTAACTTTTGTGCTACACAGTGCCACTCTGTGGACTTTTCCGCTGCACTTTGTTCTAATATTCTCTTCTTTACTCTGGGGAGGCCAGAAATTGTGTCCATGTCATGTTAGGTTGTGTTAGGTTACGTATGGCTAGTTTATGTCAGCGTGGGTAAGGCTCGGATAGCTTTGATTTTTCTGATATACATTGCGATTCTACGGATTTCTGCGCCTACTCTCCCCTAATACGTTCTCCATGACCCTGAGGAGGCCGGCAATGGTGGCTGCGACACGTTAGGTCGAGTTATGTTACGTTTGGTTATGTTAGGTTTTGCTTGGTTATGATGGGATAGCTTTGACTGTTGTGCTCTACACTACTATTCGGTGGACTTCTGCCCCCTGCTACGCTGTAACATGCTCTGCTAGGCTTTGGGTGGAAAGCAGTTGTGGTCTTGGCACCTCACTTGTAGTTAGGTAACGTTCGGATTTGACACGATTGGTTATGTTAGGAAAGGACAGCTTCAACTTTTGTGCTAAATACCTATTTTTCGTGGAATTCTGCGCTCTAATGCGCACGAATATGTTCTGCTTGATACAACCAAACGCTACCACTCTAAACTTAACGTCCCGCGGACACAATTGCTGGCTTCCCCAGCGCTGTGCAGAACATATTACAGGAGAGTGGAGCGTAGAAATACATAGAATCGAAGTTAATACCACAAAAATCAAAACCAGCATATCCTAAACTAACCAAACGTAACATAATCGAACGTAACCGAACACAACCTAACGTGCCGAGGACGCTGCTGCTGGCCTCCGCGTACCCAAGCTGAAAATGCTAGAGCACAGTAGAACGCAGAAGTCCACCGAGTAGCAGTGTATAGTACAAAATCCAGAGCTGTCCTGTCCTAACCATTCCAAACGTAACGTGACCAAACGTATCCTAACTCAGCCTAACGTGAAGAGACCACTATTGCAGCCCTCCCCAGAGCCAAGCAGAACATACTAGAGGCGAGTAGAGCGCGGAATTCCATAGAAATGCTGTGCCATCAGAATAGTCGAAGCTACCCTATCATAACTTAGCCAAACGTAACACAACCGAACGTAGCTTATCTGAACCTAACGCGCCGAGACCACAACTGCTTGCCTTCTCAGAGCCAAGCTGAATATATTAGAGCATAGTGCAGCGCAGGAGTCTACCGAAAAACTGTGTATACCACGTAAGCCAAAAATATCCAGACCTAACCCAAAATAACGCAACCTATCCAAGCGTAGCCTAACTCAACCTAGCATGCCGGGACCACTATTACTGGCCTCCCCATTGCCAAGCAGAGAACATCAGACCACAGTAGAGGGCAGAGGCCCACCGAATAGTAGAGTACAGTGCAAAAGGCAAAGCTGACCCGTCCTATACTAACCAAACCTGACACTACCAAACGTAACCTAATTCATCCGCACGTGACGAGCCAGGCAGAGCATATTACAGCACAGCATAGCGCACTTGTCCTCCGAATAGCAGTATATAGCACAAAAGTCAAAGCTACCCTCTTCCGGCTTAACCGAACGTAACATAACCAAACGTAGCCTAACACAAGCTAAAGTGCCAAGACCACTATTACTGGCCTCCCCAGTGTATAGCAGAGAATAGTAGAGCCATGTCGGGCTTAGAACCCCAGCGAATAGAAGTGCATCGCACAAAAGCCGAAGCTACCCTATGCTATCCTATACAAACTTAATAAAGCCGAACATAGCCTAACTTAAACTTACATCCAGGGACCACTGTCACTGGTATCCCCAGAGACAAGCAGAATAAACTAGAGCAGAGTATGGTGCAGGAAGCCACCAATATCAGCGAATAGCACAA
>NW_016945184.1:0-6093 GCF_001483705.2 Eufriesea mexicana | reverse complement strand
TCAATTCTATCCTCTCCGTTCCCTACGAATTGTAACATACCGAAACGCAACTTGACTCAACACAACGTTCAGCGACCAACAATACTGGCAACCTCAGAGTCGTGCAGAGTATATTAGAGCAAGGTAGAGCGTAGAAATCCAGCGAATAGCTATGTATATCGCAAAAGTGGACGTTATAATATCCCAACCCATTCAAATATAATAAAACGAAACGATACCTAAGCCAACCTAACGTGCCGAGACCACTATTGCTGGATTCCCCAGAGCCCAGAAGAACGCACTAGAGAACAGTAGGGCGCAGGGCGGCACCAAATATCTGCGAATAGCACAATTGTCAAATATACCTTATCCATACATGGCCAAACCTAACCTAACCAAACGCAGTCTAACTAAACCTAACGAGACCAGACAGCTATTGCTGGCCTTCCCAGTGCCAAGCAGAACACACCATAGCGCAGTAGTCTGCTGAAATCCACCGAATAGCTGTGTGCACCACGAAAGTCGAAGCAGTGCATTCCAAACCGAAACAAATATGAACTAACCAAATGTAGCATATATAGACCCAACGTGCCAAAACCACAATTGCTGGCCTCCTCAGTGTAAAGCAGAGCATATTAGATCACAGTAGAGCGCAGAAATCCACTGAATTTGAGTGAATAGCATAAAAGGCAAGGATATCCTCCCCAAACCTAGCCTAACCTAACCTGACCGAACGTAACGTAACTCAACCTTCCGTGGCACGGCCACTATTGCTGGCCTCCCCACAGAGGAGAAGAGCATTGTAGATCACTGTAGAGCGCAGAAAAGCTCCACACGTCGGCGTATAGCACAAAAGTCAAAGATATCCAATCCTAACCCAAACAAACCTGACCTAGCCGGACGTAACGTAACTCTACGTAACGCTACGCAGCTACATTTCCTTGCCCCTCCAGAGCAAAGCAGAGTATATTAGATCAAAGTAGAGAGCAGAGATCCACCGAATAGCAGTGCATAGCGCAAAAGTCAAAGCTGTCACAGCCTAACATAGCCAAACGTAGCATAACAAAGCGAAATCTAACTACACCTGACCGACCTACAAAACTATTGCTGACATCCCCAGAACCAAGCAGAATATGCTAGAGCGGAGAAGATCACAGAAATACGCGGCATTGCAATTTGAAGCACAAAAGCCAAGGACATCCTAACCTAGCTTGACCTAACCTAACCCAGTCAAACTTGGCCTACCGCATCATAACGTGGCAAGACTACTATTGCTGCATTTCCCAGGGCCAAGCTGAATAAATCAGACCACAGCGGAACGCAGAAGTCCACCAAATAGCAGTGTATAGCACAATAGTCGGAGATGTCCCCTCCTAACCTAACCAATCGTAGTATAACCAAACGTAGCATAACTCAACCTAACGTGCAGCGACCACTATTGCTGACCTCCTCAGTGGCAATCAGAGCATATTGGAGCACAGTAGGGCGCAGAAAGGCAACGAATTGCAGTGTATGGCACAAGAGTCGAAGCTACCCTCTCCTAACATAACCTAACCTAACATAACCAAAAGCAACCTATCTTTACGTGTCGTGCAACGACCACTCCAGCTGGCCGCCATAGAGTCGAACGGAGTATAGTAGAGCATTGTTGAGCGAAGAAATCTACCGGATAGCATTGTATCACGCAAAAGTCAGAGTTACCCGATCCTAACCTAACAAATCGTACCATAACCAAACGTAAGGTAGTCGAAACTAACTAGCATAGGCCACCATTGCTGACCGCCCGATCGCCAAGCAAAACATGTTAGAGGAGAGTAGGGCGCAGAGGTCCATCGAATGGCAGTGTACAGGCAGAAAAGTCTATGCTATCCTTAGCTGACGCAAACTAAACTGACATAACCAAGCATAACCTGAACCAAACGAACATGCCGAGACCACATTTGCTGGCCACTTCAAAGCCGAGCAGAGTATTGTAGAGCAGTGCAGAGCGCCGAATTCCACCGTATAGCGGTGTACGGCACAAAGTCAGATTTACCCTATCCTTGCCTGACTAAATGTGACATAGCCAAACGCAAACAAATCCAAACTAACGTGCCTATACTATCTTTGCTGGCCGCCCAAGTGCCAAGCAGAACATGCCAGAGGACGGTAGAGCGCACAGACCTGCCGAATAGCACAGTATAGCACAAAATTCAGAGCTATCGTAACCAAACCTATCCTAATTTAACCTGACCAAGCGCAACATAACACAACCTTACGTGACGCGACCACTACTACCGGCGCCGCAGCGGCAAGCGGAATTTGATAGAGCAGTGCACAGCACAGAAGTCCCAAGCACATATGCGGCGAGCACAGAAGTCAAAGATATCCTACCCAAACACAACCGAACGTAATGTAACGAGAGCTAGCACGGCGCGACCAGAATTGCTGGCCTCCACGTTGTCAAGCAGTGCACATAAGAGAAGGGTGCAGCGCAGAAGTCCATATAATCGCTGTGTAAAGCAGAAAAGACTAAGCTGTCCAAACCTAACGTAAGCTAATATAACATAACCAAACGTATCCTAACCCAAGGTAATGTGCCGAGACCACTATTGCTGGCCACCCCAGAGTCGAGCAGAGCATATTAAAACACATTAGAGCGCAGAGATACTGCGAATAGCAGCGTAAAGCACAAAAGTCGATGCTATACATACCTACCCCAACCCAACTTAACGTGCCGCGAACAGAATTGCCGATCTCCACAGAGTCAAGCAGAGGGTATTAGAGGAGAGTAGTGCGCAGGACTTCAAGGAATGGCAATGCATTGCAGAAGAGTCAAAGCTATCCTTACAAAAACCAGACTAACCTAACCTAACCAAAGGTAACCTAACCCAACCTAACGAACCGAGACCACTCTTCTTGGCATCCCAGAGCGAAGCAAAGCATATTATAGTACAGTAGAGCGCAGAAATCCAAGGAATAGCACTGTTTGGGACTAAAGTCTGATCTGTCCTCTCCTAACCACACCAAACGTAACCTAACTCAGCCTACCATGCCGAGACCACTATTGCTGGCTTCCGCAGAGCCAGGCAGGATATGCTAGAGCACAGAAGAGCGTAGAAATCGACCGCATTGCATTGAATAGCACAAAAGTCGAATATACCCTGACCAAACCTATCCTAACCTTCCCTTGCCAAACGAAACGTATCTCTATCTAACTTGCCGCGAACAATATTGCTGGCCTCCACAGAGCAAAGCAGAGCACACTTTATAACTGTGGAGCGGAGATATCCGCCGAATAGCAGTGTACAGCGCAAGACTCAAAGCAGTCCTTGCCTAACCTAACCAAATGTGACATGAACGAGCGTAACATAAATCCACGTAACCTCCCTACAGCACTACTGCTGATTTCCCCAAAGCCAAGCAGCATAGACTAGAGCACAGTAGAGCGCAGAAATCCGCGGCGTTGCAGCGTAAAGCAAAAGAGTCGCAGGTACTATAACCCAAACTGACCTAACCTAACACAACCAAACGTAGCCTAACACAACGTAGCATGCCGAGGCTACTATTGCTGTCTTTCCCATAGACCAGTCGAATAAATGATATCACAGTAGAGCGCAGGGATCCGACGAATGTCAATATGCATCACAAATGTCAGATACCGCATTCTAACCTATCCAATCGTAAAATTCTCTAACTCAACCTAATCCAACCTGACGTTCAGCGCCCACTGTTTCTGGCCTCCGCAGTGTCGAGCAGTGTATAGAAGAGCATAGTAGAGCGCAGAAATCCACCGAATACCAGTCTATGCCAAGAATGTGAAAGATATCCGAACATGACCCAAACATGCATAACCTAGCCGAACGTAACGTTACTGAACCTATCGCGTCGAGACCACTACTACCGCCCTCCCCCCGGGGCGATGCAGAGCATATTAAAACACAGTATAGCGCAGACGCTCACCGAATAGCCGTATACGGTACAAAAGTCAATGCTATACTCTTCTACCTTAACCAAAGGTAACATAACCAAACGCAGCAAAAATCAAACTAACGCGGCGGGGCCACTGTTACTGGCATCGCCAGAGTCGAGCAGAGAGTAGTATAGCAATGTAGAGCGCAGAAATACGACGAAGAGCAGTGTGTAGCGCAAAAGTCGAGGATAACCTGAACAAACCTTACCCAACCTAAACTAACCAAAGGTAACAAAACACAAGCTAACGTGCTGCGACCACAATGTTTGGCGTCCACAGGATAACTGTGTTGAGCACAAAAGTAAAAGATAACCTAACCTAACCCAAGATAGGCTAAATGAACGAAACGTAATCTAACTCAGCCAAACGTACCCCGACCAGTATTGCTTGTGTCCACGGAGCCGGACAGAGCATAATAGGGCAGAGTACGGCGCAGAAACCCATAGAATCGCAGAGTATAGCAGAAATGTCAAAGATATCCGAACCTACCCGCAGCTAACACAACCTGACCAAACGCATCGTATATCAACCTAACCCGGCGAGAACACTATTACTGGCCTACCCAGAGCCATGCAGAACATACTAGACCACATCAGAGGGCAGAAATCCACAGAATAGCAGTGTATAGCACAATCGTCAAAGCCATCCGACCCTACACAAACCTTACGCAACCTGACCGAACGTAACACAACTCAAACTTTCGTGCCACGACAACTATTGCTGGCCTCCTCAGGGCCGAGCAGAGTATAGTAGAGCAATGTAGAGCAAAGAAATCTGCCGAATAGCAGTGTTTAGCTCAAATGTTATAGCTATCCTTTCCCAAATTATCCAAACGTAATATAATCAGGCGTATCCTAACCAAACCGAACGTGCCGAGGCCAGTATTGCTGGAATCCCAAGAGTCCAGCAGAATATACTAGAGCACCTTGGAGCACAGGGAGCCACCAAATGACAGCGTACAGTATAACAGTCAGCTATGTCCGAACCTAGCCTGACCAAGCGTAACATAACACAGAATTTCGAGCCACGACCACTATATTTGGCCTCCCCAGGGTCGAGCAGAGTATAGTAGAGCAATGTAGAGCAACGGTATCCACGGAATAGCAGTGCTCAGCTGAAAAGTCATAGCCATCCCGTCCCAACTTATCCGCACGTAATAAAGTCTGGCGTACCCTAACTCAACCTAACGAGCCGCGACCACAATTGCTTGCCACCCCAGAGCCAAGCAGAGCACATTAGTAGAGAGCAGAATGCAGATATCCATATAATGGCAGTGTATATCAGAAAAGTCAAAGCAACTCAAACCTAACCCAAACAAACAGAACATAACCAAACGTAGCGTAAATCAACCTATCGTTCTGAGGTCGCTATTGCTGCCATACCCAGGACCAAGCAGGACATACCAGAGCACAGTAGAGCGCAGGAGTCCACCGAATAGTAGTCTACAGCACAAAAGCTACAGATATCCTGACCGAACTGAGCCTGGCGCAGCCTAACCGTACGTATCCTTACTCATCGTAGCATGCCGACATCACTATTGCTGGCCTTGCCAGAGCCAAACTGAAAGAATTAGAGCACTGTATAACGCAGAAATCCACCTCACAGCTGACTAGAGTACTAAAGGCATAGCTATCCTCACCTAACATATAGTATCGGAACATAGCCAAACGTATCATAAGCAACACAAACGTGCCGCGACCGCTATTACCGGTTCCCCAGTGCCACGCACGACACACAAGAGCGCAGTAGGTTGCGAAGATCCACCGAATAGCAGTGTACAGAGCAGAAGCTGAAGCTATCATTACAATACGTGGCCTAACCCAACCTAACCGAACGTAACCTGTCACATCCTAGCGAGCAGAGAGCACTATTTCTGGCCTACCCAGAGCCAAGCTGAAAGCATTAGAGCACTGCATGACGTAGAAATCCACATAATAGCAGACTATATCACTGAAGGCATAGCTATCCTCTCGTTACATATAGAATGGTAACAAGACCGAGCGTACTCAACCATACTATGACGTGCCGCGACCTGTACTGCTGGCCTGCATAGAGTTGAGCGGAACATATTGGTGGAGAGTAGAAGGCACAAATCCTTATAATCGCAGTGTATAGCAGAAAAGTCAAAGCTACCCAAGCCTAACCTGAACCAACAGGGCATA
>NW_016945183.1:0-251 GCF_001483705.2 Eufriesea mexicana | reverse complement strand
ATCGCCTATCGCCTGCAATGCAATGGCAAGTACAGCCATGTACTTACCAGGGAATAAGTCTATACAAAATCTATATTCTGTTATAGCACGGTGAATAGATCGCTTAACGCCTTCAATCCAATGGCAAGTACAGCCATCTACTTGCCAGAGAATAGGACTATTCAAGATGTATAATCTGTTATAGCTTAGTGAATAGATCGCCTAACGCCTTGAATCCAATGGCAAGTACAGCCATCTACTTGCCAGAGAAT
>NW_016945182.1:0-821 GCF_001483705.2 Eufriesea mexicana | reverse complement strand
TCTACATTGCTCTACTATACTCTGCTCAAATCTGGTGAAGCGAGCTATAGTGGTCGTGGCACTGCAGTTTGGGTTAGGTTACGTTTGGTAGGGACGGGTTTTGCTAAGTTTGGTTAGGATGGCCTTTAATTTCGTACTATACACTGCTATTCGGTGATATCTGCGAACTGCTGTACTCTAGTACATTCTGCTTGTCTTTGTGGAGGACAGAAATAGTGATCTCGTCATGTTAGGGTAAGTTAGGTCACGTTCGGTTATTTTACGTTTGGCTAGGTTAGGATAGGCTACTTTGACTTTTGTGCTATTCCCTGATATTCGGCGGATTTCTGAGTTCTAGTGCGGTCTAATATGTTCTGCTTGGCACAGGGGTGGCAAATAATAGCAGTATCTGCATGATAGGTTGAGTTAGGTTACGTTGCGTTAGGTTAGGTTAGGATGGTTACGTTAGGGTTTCTACGGCTTTTGTGCTATACATTGCAATCCGGTGGGTTTCTGCGCTCTGCTGTGCTGTAATATATTCTGCTTGGCTCTGGGTAGGCCAGCAATAGTGGTCCCGGCTGGTTAACTTGTGTTAGGTTACGTTTGGTCGTGCTACGTTTGGTGAGGATATGATAGGGTAGCTTATACTTTCGTGCTATACACTGCTATCCGCGTATATCTGCGCTCAACTGTGTTCCAATATATTCTGCTTGGCTATGGCGAGGTTAGCAATGGTGTTCTCGGCACGTTAGTTTGGGATATGTTACGATTGTCTAGGTTAGGTTACGTGAAGGTCGGCATGGTTATCTTTGACTTTCTTGCAGTACACTGCTATACAGAGG
>NW_016945181.1:0-958 GCF_001483705.2 Eufriesea mexicana | reverse complement strand
CACGGAGTTCATTGTCCGAATTGAAAAATAATTAGACCAAGGGCGTAGGGCGTATCCTTGCCCACGCAGTGATCACCCTGAATCTTTTGTTACATTTTTAGTCCACACTCACAAGATATCTCGGAAAATTCTCCTAACTCTCATACAAACGCACTAATCTGTCGGACTAAGAGACCAATTAGTTCAACAATGGAATTCCTACTCGGAATTAATCAGGAATTTAAGAGATTTATCTGACTCGAAAGCGAGTATCAAATTCTTATTCTCAACTATACACGATAAAAGGAAAACTCAAAGTGAGTGTTCCCTGAACGAATATAACAGGATCATAGTTCCTTCCGTATTTTTTATATTAGCACATTGAGCGCCGGCCACGATGATGAGGATTTTTTCTTGCTTCTATGGATGTCTTACACGTCAATTTGCATTCACTTGCCATGTTTACGACAATCTGCGTTTGTTATATTCCGAAAATAAAACGTATACGATGGTTCAGAAACAATCAAAGCAAAAATCACTCTCAAGCAGTGTATCCCTCAGTTAGTACCCCTCCTTCGTAGGTTTACGTTTTTTGTTGAACAATATAGTAAGTCACTTTTATTATTCTGTAACATTTTATCCATATCATATGAGCGAAGTTTTTAACGAGTATATTGCTGATCTTCTATCAGATTATTCGATACATTCACAAGATTCTGACATACAAGTCGAGAACAGTGATAGTGATTTGGATTCAAGAAGAATATCAAGAGCTGTTCCATTACAATATTCGAGTGATTCCGATGATTCTAGTAATAGTGAAATGTCCACATAATGAAGAATATGCAATCAAAATATAGTATTTTAAGAAAATGTGTAAGTTTGAAATGTTTTCTTTAGCTACTCATTATTCGGGAACGCATTATTCTAGCACCAGAGATAGCTAGATACTATATCGAAAACCCTATCTTCCTTTATT
>NW_016945180.1:0-420 GCF_001483705.2 Eufriesea mexicana | reverse complement strand
TATTGCTGTGATATACTTAGCTCGACTCTTGGGAGGCCAGCAATAGTGGCCGCGGCACGAATGATTCTGTTAGGTTACATTTGGCTATGCTTGGTTTGGTTATGTTTGGTCATGATTGCTTCGACTTTTGCGCTACACACTGATATTCGGTGGATTTCTGCGCGCTACTGTGCTCTTCTATGCTATGTCTGGCCCTGGGGTAGCCAGTAATTTTGTTCTCGGCACGTTACGCTGATTTAGAGCTTCGACATTTCAGCTATACAAAGCGATTCTATAGATTCCTGTGCCCTACTCTCCAGTACTATACCCCGCTTGGCTCTGTGGAGATCAGCATTACTTGCCGCGCACGTTAGGCTGAATTAGATTACCTTTGGTTAGGTTGGGATACCTTGGGTTATGTAAGGGCAGCTTCTACTTTTG
>NW_016945179.1:0-492 GCF_001483705.2 Eufriesea mexicana | reverse complement strand
TCCTTATATACCCATGAAAGCTAGGTGGCCACGATATTAGTCAAAAATTTCAATAAATTTGAACTTTCCAGCCTGGCTCTATTTTCCAGCCTGGCTCTATAGCATTGCAAAGGCTATAGCCTGCCAAGAGTGTCTTTCCTCATTATTTATGCATGAAAGTTAGCTCACCACGACATTAGTGGAAAGTGTCAATAAAATTGAATTTTCCAGCCAGATTCTATAGCATTGCAGTGGCCATAGCGCGCCAATAGAATATTTAATCCTTATTAACGCAATACAGTTATTTCACCACGATATTAGTCGAAAATGTCAATAAAATCGAAATTTCCAGATAGATTCTGTGGAATTGCAGTGGGTATAGGGCGCCAAGAGTATCTTTCCTCCTTATCTATGCAATAAAGTTAGCCCGCCACGATATGAGTCGAAAATGTCATTAAATTTGAATTTTCCAGACAGCTTCTATGGCATTGCAATGGCTACAGCACGCCAGTA
>NW_016945178.1:0-1113 GCF_001483705.2 Eufriesea mexicana | reverse complement strand
TTAGTCGAAAGTGTCAATAAAAATCATTTTTCCAGCCAGATTCCAGAGCATTGCAATGGCCATAGCACGCCAAATGAATCATTCCTCCTTTCTTATGAAAGATAGATAGCACAACACGATATTAGTCGAAAATGTGGATAAAATTGTATTTTCCTGCCAGATTCTATTGCATTGCAACGGCTATAGCACGCCAAAGGGATCTTTCTTCCTTTCTTATGCAAGATAGATAGCACACCACGATATTAGTCGAAAATGTCAATAAAATTGAGCTTTCCAGCAAGATTCTATAGCATTGCAATGCCTATAGAACGCCAACAGAATCATTCCTTCTTATTTATTCGAGAAAGGCAGCTCACAACGATATAAGTCGAAAATGTCAGTAGAATTGAAATTTCCAGCCAGATTCCAGAGCCTTGCAATGGCCATAGCACGCCAAAAGGATCATTCCTCCTTTCTTATGCAAGATAGATTGCTCTCCGCGATATTAGTCGAAGATGTCAATAAATTGGTATTTTCCAGCCAGATTCCAGTGCATTGCAATGGCTATAGCACGCAAATAGAACCTTTCCTCCTTAATTATGCAAGAAAGACAGCTCACCACGATATTATTCTATTCAAAAATATCATTAAAATTGAATTTTCCATCCACATTCAATATCATTGCAATGGCTATAGCAGGCCAAAAGTATCATTCCTCCTTCCTTATGCAAGAAAGTTAGCTCACCACGATATAAGTCGAAAATGTCAGTAAAATTGGACTTTCCAGCCAGATTCCAGAGCATTGCAAAGGCCATAGCACGCCAAAAGGATCATTCTTCCTTACCTATGCAAGAAAGGTAGCTCACTACGATATTAGTCGAAAATGTCAGTAAAATTGAGTTTTACAGACAGATTCCAGTGCATTGCAATGGCTATAGCACGCAAATAGAACCTTTCCTCCTTGTTTATGCAAGAACGATAACTCACCACGATATTAGTCAAAAAAGTAATTAAAATTGAATTTTCCAACCACATTCAATATCATTGCAATGGCTATAGCAGGCCAAAACTATCATTCCTCCTTACTTATGCAAGAAAGTTAGCTCACCACGATATTAGTAGAAGATGTCAATA
>NW_016945177.1:0-453 GCF_001483705.2 Eufriesea mexicana | reverse complement strand
ATAAAATCTTTGCTCCTTATTTATGCAAGAAAGATAACTCACCACGATAGTAGTCGAAAATGTCAGTAAAATTGAATTTTCCTGCCGGATTCTAAAGGATTGCAATGGCTATCGTACGCCAAAAGGATCGTTCCTCCTTTCATCCGCAAGGTAGATAGTTCACTACGATATTAGTCGAAAATGACAATAAAAATGCACTTTCCAGTCAGATTCAATAGCATTGCAGTGTTTATAGCTTGCCAAAATAATCGTTCCTCCTTGTTCATGCAAGAAAGTTAGCTCACCACGGTATTAGTCGAAAATGGCAATGAAATTGAATTTTCCATCCAGATTCCATAGCATTGCAATGGCAATAGCACGCCAATAAAATGTTTGCTCCATATTTACGCGTGAAAGATAACTCACCACGATATTAGTCGAAAATGTCGATAAAATTGAATTTTCCTGCCAGAT
>NW_016945176.1:0-220 GCF_001483705.2 Eufriesea mexicana | reverse complement strand
AAACGCATGCTCGAAACCCCATAAAAATAATAAATCCCGTTAAAGAAAAATTCCCTCTACGTGGGTATATAGAGAAAACCTAATCAAAAAGCCTAATTTCGCAAATAGAAGCCAAAAAAGTCTATTACGCAGCACGATTTCACACCAACTGACACACTCGGCACTATTATTCGAAAACGCATGCTGGAAACCCCAAAAAAATAATCAATCCCGTTAAAGA
>NW_016945175.1:0-608 GCF_001483705.2 Eufriesea mexicana | reverse complement strand
AGACATGCATAGCATATAAGTGCAATGTAGGGGGCAGAGATCTACCGAATAGCCGTGTATAGCGTAAAAGTCGAAGCTACCCTATTATAACCTGACCAAGCATAACATAACCAAACGTTATATACGTCATACTAACGTGACGAGGCCGCTATATCTGGCGTCCCCAGAGCCAAGCGGAACATATTAGAGCACAGCAGACCGCAAAGCTCCACCGAATAGCAGTTTATTGCACAAAAGTCAAAGCCATCCTCCCCTAACTTAAACAATCGTAACATTACCACACGTTATATAACTTGAACTAACACGACGCAACCACTGTGGCTGGGCTTTGCCCAGCGCCAAGCAGAAGGTACTAGACGGGGTGGAGCGCAAAAATCCTTAAAATCGCGTTGTATGGCAGAAACGTCTGAGCAACACACACCTAGAACAATCCATCATGACAAAGACAAACGCATCCTTACTAAGCGTACGGTGCCACGACCACCACTCCTGGACAACACAGGGCAAAGCAGAATATAGCATAGCTCAGTAGAGTGCAGAATTCCCGAAATAACGGTGTACAACGCGATCGTCAAAGCTATCCACACCAAACGCAAACAAACGTAGCA
>NW_016945174.1:0-1084 GCF_001483705.2 Eufriesea mexicana | reverse complement strand
CATCCATACACGCATAATTCCATCCATCCACACGTTCATACATATATACATCCATACATCCATGCAATCGTACATCCGTACATTCGTAATCATACATCCACCCATCCACCCATCCATAGATACATCCAACCATACATCCATCCATCCATACATACATTCATCCATACATCCCCACATCCATACTTCCATAAATGCATCCACTCGTACGTCCATCATTCGATACATCCATCCATCCATACATCCATCCAATCATTCATCCATCCATCCATACATCCATACAGATATACATCCATACATCCGTACATCCATTCATTCGGACATCCATACATTCGGACATCCATACATACATATATGCATACATCCATACATCCAAACATCCATCCGCCCATACATACATCCATACATCCACACATCCATCCATCCATACATCGATCCATACATACATCCATACATTCATACATCCATACATCCATACGTACATACATCCATACAACCATATAGTCATGAATCCATACACCTGTACATCAACACACCCATCCATCCACATATCCTGCCATCCACACGAACATACATCCTTACATCCATCCATCCATACATCGATCCATACATACATCCATACAACCATATAGTCATGAATCCATACACCTGTACATCAACACACCCATCCATCCACATATCCTGCCATCCACACGAACATACATCCTTACATCCATCCATCCACACACCCATACATCCATAAATCGATACATCCATACATATGTACATCCATACATTCATACATACGTACATCCGTCCATCCATACCTCAAACCATTCATTCATCTATCCATGCATACAACCATTCATCCATACATACAGACATATTTCCATACACCCATCCATCATACGTCCACCCATACACACATTCATCGAACCATAATCCATCCATCCATGCTTGCACACATCCATAGACCCATCGATCCATACATCCATTCATCCATACATCCATACATCCATACATCCACACATCCATATATCCATATATCCATACATACATCTATACATCCATACATCCATACGCCCATCCATACATTCATGCATCCGTT
>NW_016945173.1:3927-11644 GCF_001483705.2 Eufriesea mexicana | reverse complement strand
TAACCGAACCAAACCTAGCCTAACTAAACTAACTTCCCCAGAACACTATTACTGGCCACCCCAGAGTCCAGCAGATTATAGTACAGCAGTGTAGAGCGTAGAAATCCACCGGATAGCTGTGTATAGCACAGAAGGCATCTCTGTCCTACCATAACCAATCAAAACGTAATATTTACAAACGTAACCTGACATAACCTTACGTGCCGAGAACACAATCGCTGGCCTCCCCAGCGCTAAGCAGAGCATATTATAGCACAGTAGAGCGCAGATATCCACCGAATAGAAGTGTACGGCACAAAAGTCAAAGCTGCCCTAGCCTAACCTAACCTAGCTCAACATAACGAAATCTAACCTAACTTCACCTAACGGCTTACTCCGCCATTTCTGACCTCACCAAAGCCAAGCAGAGCATATTAGCACAACGTATGGCGCAGAAATCCTTCGATCATTTCTGACCTCTCCAAAGCCAAGCAGAGCATATTAGCACAACGTATGGCGCAGAAATCCTACGAACAGAAGTGTATAGCGCAATAGTCGATGCTATCATCTCCTAACCTAACCATGCGCAGCATTACCAAACGTAACATAACCCAACCTAACGTGCCGCGGCTGCTACTGCTGGCCCCCACAGAGCCAGGCTGAACATATTATAGGAGAGGAGAGCTCTGAATCCACAGAATCGGCGGCAACAGCAGAGAAGCCAATGCTATCCATACCAGACCCAAACGGCCATAACCTAGCCGAAAGGGGACTAACCCAACCTAACGTGCAGCGGCCACAATTTCCGGCCACCCCAAGGGAAATCGGATCATATAAGGTCACCGCAGAGCGCAGAAATACACCGAATTCCTGTGTATCGCACAGAAGTCAAAGCCATCGTGGAATAACCTAACGGAACGTAACATAACCAAAGTAGCCAAACTCCACCCAACGGCGTTACACCACTATGGCTGACCTCACGGGTGCCAAGCAGAGCATATTAGAGCAAGGTAGAGCGCAGAAATCCACCGAATAGCAGTGCACAGCACAAAAGTCGGTGCTATCCCCTCCTAACCTTACAAATCGTAACATAAGCAAACGTAACCTAACACAACCAAATGAGCAGCGAACATTATTACTGGACTCCCGAGAGTCTTGCAGGATATAGTAGAGCAATGATGAGTACAGAAGTCCACCGAAGTGCAGTGTACGGCACAAAAGTTAAGGACATCTTATCTTTACCAAACCAAGCGTAACACAGCCGAAGGTAACCTGACTCCATCTAACGGACTTTTACCACACTTGCTGACCTCCCATGAGCCAAGCAGAATAAAGTAGACAACAGTGTGCTTCAGAAGTCCGCGGCGTTGCATTGTATGGCACAAAAGTCAAAGATAACCCAACATAACCTGACCCAACCAAACCCACCCACACGCAGCCTAACACACCGTAACGTGCCGAGACCATTACTGCTGGCGTCTCCAGAGGTAAGCGGAATATGATAGAGCACATTAGAGTACAGTAGTCCGCAGAACAGCAGTATTGAGCGCAAAGGTCAACGCCATCCTCACCTAATCCAACCAAACCTAACCTAACTGAACTTTGCCTAACTGAACAAAACGTGCCGATAAAACTATTGCTGTTCTTCGCAAATCCAAGCTGAACCCATAAGACCCCTTAGAGTGCTGAAATCTGCCCAATGGCTCTACATAGCTCATAAGTCAAATTTCTCCTCGCCTAACCTGACCAATCGTAACATGCACAAACGTAAACTAACACAAACTAACGTGCAGCGGCCACTATTTCTGTCTTTACCTGATAGCACAGTAGAGCGCAGAAATCCACCGAATAGCAGTGTATACCACGAAAGTCAAAGCTACGCGATCATAACCCAAGCGAACCAAACCAAACCAAACGTAACCTAACTCAACCTAACGCGACGAGACCACTTTTTCTGGACTGCCCATAGTCAAGCAGAGCATTGTAGAGGAATGTAGGATGCAGAATTCCGCCGTATAGCAGCGTGTGGAACAAAAGTCAAATTTATCCCATCCAAACGTAGCCAAACGTAACAAAACCAAACACAAGCGTATCTAACCTAACGTGCCTGAACCACTTTTTCTGGCCACCCGCTCGTCAAGAAGAACATATTAAAGGAGAGTAGAGCCGAGAAGTCAAAAGAATGGCAATGTATTGTGGAAGAGTCGAAGATATCCTAACATAACTCAGACTAACCTAACCCAACCAAACGTAACATAACTGAACCAGACGTGCCGAGATCACAATTCCTGGCATCCGCAGAGACAATCATAATATGATGCGAAACAGTAGAACCCAGACGTCCATGGGATAGCAGTGTCGAGCACAAAAGTCAAAGCTATCCTAACCCAACCCCGAACACCCTAACTGAACCAAGCGTACTATAACTCAACCTAACTTGCCGCGACCAGTATTGCTGGCCCCGGAAGTGGCAAGCTGAGCAAAACAGAGGAGAGTAGAGCACAGAAACCCGTATAATCGCCATGAATTGCAGAAAACTCGAAGCTATCCAAACCGAACCAATGCTAGCATAACAAAGTCAGGCGTAGCCTATCCCAAACAATCGTGGCGAGACCGCTATTGCTGGCCTCCCCAGGGACGAGCAGCACATACGAGAGTACAGTAGGGTCCAGTATCCCTCCGCATTTCAGTGTACAGCGCAAAAGTCAATGATAACCTATCCTAACCAAGCAAACCTAACCAAACCAAACGTAACCTAACTCTATACAACGCGGCACGTCCAATGTTTCTGGCCTCCCCAGTGCAAAGCAGAGCATATAAGATCACAGCAGAGCGCAGATATCCACCGAATAGCAGCGAATAGCACTAAAGCCTAAGCTAACCTGTCTTAACATAACCAATCGTAAAACGGGTTGTCGTTGCGAGGTACAAACCGACGTGCCACGACGGCCATTACTGGCATCATGAGAACAAACCAGAGTATAGCACAGCAATGTAGAGCGCCGAAATCGTCCGAACTGTAGTGTACTGCCCAGAATTCAATACTATCCTAACCAAACCTAAGCAAACCTTACATAACGAAACGTAACATAATTCAACCTAACGTGACGAGAGCACTACTCCTGGCATCCACAGAGGCAAGCATAGTGAGACAGTGCACAGAAGAGCGTTGAAGTCCACAGAATAGCAGTGTATTGCACAAACGACAAAGCCATCTTATCCCAATCTAGCCATACGTAATATAACCATAAGCAACGTAACACAGATTGACGTGCCGTGACCAATACTGCTGTCATCCTCATAGCCAAACAGAATATACTTGAGCACAGAAGAGCGCAGAAATCCATCGGATAGCATTGTATGGCACAGAAGTCAATGCCATCCTAACCAAGCTCAGCCAAACATGATCTAGCCAAATGTGACCTGTCCAAACCAAACTTGAAACGACAGCTATTGCTGGCATCCCCACGGACAGGCAGATGCTAGTAGAGCTATACCGTGGCCAGGTATCGACCGAATAGCAGCGTATAGCACAAAAGTCATGGCTACACTAACCAAACATATATGAAGCCAACCATGCCATGCGAAATCCAACTCAAGGTTGCGTGCTGAAACCACCATTGCTGGCCTCTCCAGAGCCAGGCGGAACACATTTAGGGTACAGTAGAGAGCAGAAATTAAACGTATAGCAGTGTATATCATAAAAGTCAGAGCTTTCCTATTCTAACCTAACCAAGCGTAACGTAACCAAACGTAGCCTAACCCTTCCTAACGTGCCGAGACCTCCATTGTTGTCCTCCTCAGAGCCGAGCAGAACATATTAGAGGGGAGCAGAACGCAGAAGTAAATAGAAGCGCAGTGCATAGCACAATAGTCGACGATACGTTATCCTAATGGGGCCAAACGCAACATAACCGAACGTAGCTTAACCCAAACCAATGCGCCGTGACCACACTTGATCGCCTCCACAGAGACAAGCAGAATATACTAAAGCACAGTAGAACGCAGAAATGCAGTGTGTAACACAAAAGTCACAGACTGTGTACCTAACCTAACCTAACCTTTCCTAACGTAGCCAACCGCGCGTAACGTAACTGAACGTAACATGCAGAGAATAACATTGCTGGCCTCCACAAAGGTAAGCAGGTAACATTAGTGCAATTTAGAGAGCCGAAATTCAACGGACAGCGATGTATAGCATAAAAGTCGAAGCCACTCTACCATAACCTAAACAAACGTAACATAACAAAACGTTTTCCATCTCAAACTTTCATGTCGAGGCCACTGTCGGCGGCCTCCCCAGGGCCGAGCAGAACATACCAGAGTACAGCAGAGAGCAGAAGTCCCCCGAAAAACAGTCTTTGCCACGAAGGTCGAAGAAATCCAGGCCTAACCCAAGCTACCATAACGTCACCAAACGTAGCCTAACTGAACCTAACCTGCCGGGACCACTATTACTTGCCACACATTGCCTTGGCGAGTACAGTGGAGCAATGCAGAGGGTAGAAATACTCCGAATAGCCGTGTATAGCACAAAAGTCAAAGCTATCCTATCCTAACCTAACCCACCGTAACATTACGGAACGCAGACTAACAAATCCCATCGTGCCCTGACCACTATCTCGGGCACACCAAGAGTCGAGCAGAGTATAATAGGGCGCAGTAGAGCGCAGAAGGCCACCAAATAACAATGTACAGCACAAAAGTCAAAGATATACTGACCTAATCGGACCGAACCTAGCCCTTCCTTACGTGGAATAACCAGACCCAAAGTGCAGCGAACACTATTTCTGGAATTACCAGTGCAAAGCGGGGAACATTAGTTTACAGTAGAGCGCGGAAATCCAAGGAATAGCAGTGTACAGCACTGAAGTCAAAGCTACCCTATCCTAACATAACCAAAGGTAACATAAGCAGACGTAAGTAGCACAATCTGACGTGCCACGGCCGCTGCTGCTATCCTGACCAGATCAATGGTGATTATAGCAGAGCAATGTAGAATGCAGAAACCGTTAGGATAGCAGTGTACAGCGCAAAAGTCGAAGCCATCCTAAACAAACGTTGCCAAACATAACCAAATGAAGCGATGCATGACTCAGCCTAACGTCCCGGGAGCACTATTCCTGGCGTCCCCGGGCACAAGCAGAGTGTTGTAGTGCAGAATACAGCGCAGAAGTCCATAGAATCGCAGTGCATAGCAGAAAAATGAAAGATATCCAAACCTTACGCATGCCAACGTAAAATAACCAAACGTTACATAACTCAACCTTACATGTCGCGGCAACTGTTTCTGGTCTCCCAGAGAAATGCAGAGCATACAACATCACAGTAGAGCGCAGAAATCCACCGAATAGCAGTGAATAGCACTAAAGTCAAGTCTGTCCTAGCATAACCCAGCCAAAGATGCCATAGCCAAGCGTATCTTGACACCGCCTATACTACCTACACAACTATTGCAGTCCTCCCCAGAGCTAAGCAGAATATACTAGAGCACAGTTGATCACAGAAATCAGCGGCGTTGCAGGGTAAGGCACAAAAGTCAAAGCTACCCTATCCTATCCGAACCAATCGTAACATAACCAAACGTACCCTAAATTAACCTAACGTACCGAGACCACGACTGCTGAAATCCACAGAGCAAGCAGAACATGCTAGAAGAGAGTAGACGGCAGAAATCCATAGAATCTTAGTGTATAGCAAAACATTCGAAGCTATCCACACCTAACCGTAGCTAATATAACATAACCGAGCGTAGCGTAACTCAAACTTCCTTTTCGACTATTGTTGGACTCCACAGTGCCAAGCAGAGCACACTAGCGCACACTAGAGCGCAGAAATCCAACGCACAACAGTGTAAAACACAAAAGTCAAAGATATCCTATCCTAGCCCCAGCAAATCTAACCAAACCAAACGTAACCTAACCCCACCTAACATTACGAGACCAAAATTTCTAGCCTCCCCAGAGCGAAGCAGGGCATAATAGAACAGAGTATATCGCAGGTAATCACCGAGTAGCAGTATATAGCGCAAAAGTCAAAGCCATCCTCTCTTAACCCTACCAAACGAAACATAGCCAAGAGTTGCATGAACCATACTAAACCGCCGGGACCACAATTGCTGGCCTCCCCAGCGACAAGCAGAGCATATTTGTTCACAGTAGAGCGCAGAAGGCCACGGAAATGCAGTGTCAAGCGCAAAAGTCGAAGTTATCCTATCCGATCCTAACCAAACGTAACATAAACAAACGCACGCAAACCCAACTTAACGTTCATGGGACACTGTTGCTGGCCTCCTGATCGCCAGACAGAACATATTAAAGGAGAGTACAGCGCAGAAGTCCAAAGTATGGAAGTGTATAGCACAAGAATTAAAGCAATCCTCACCTACCCTAACCTAACCTGGCCTAACCATACCTAACCCAAATCAGCCTGTCGTGCATCGACCACATTTGCTGGTATCCCCAGTATCGAGCAGAGTATAGTAGTGCAATATAGATGGATGAATTCCAACGAATACCAGTCTATGCCAAGAAAGTCAAGGCCATCCGAACGCAACCCGTACAAGCGTAACCTAACCAAACGTAAACTAACTCAACCTGACGTGCCGAGACCGCTATTGCTTGCCTCCCAAGAGTCGTGCAGAATACACTATTGCACAGTAGAGCGCAGGATTCCAACGTATAGCAGTGTATAGCAGAAAATTCAATCCTATGCATACGTAACCCAAGCAAATGTACACTAACCAAACGTAGCATAAGTCAATCTAACGTGCCGAGACAACTGTTGCTGGAATCCTAAGAGCCAAACGAAACATATTAGAGCACGGTAGGGCATAGATATCCACCGAACAGCAGTGTATAGCACAAAAGACAAAGCTACCCCCTGCACCCCTATTCTAACCGTACCTAAACTGACCAAACGTAGCTTAACTCAAACTTTCGTGCCACGACCACTATTGCCGGTCCCACAAACGCCAGCAGAGAGCATTAGAGCAATGTGGAGCGCCCAAATACAACGAATAGCTGTGTATAGCGCAAGTGTCAGAGCTACCCCCTCCTAACCTAGCCAATCGTAACATACCCATACGTAACATAACTCAGCCTAACGTGCAGCGGCCACCATTGCTGGCTTCCCAGGTGTCGAGCAGAATATGCTATTGCACAGTAGAGCGCAGGAATCCAACGAATAGCAGTGTATAGCACAAAAGTGAAAGGTTCCGTACCGAAACCTAACACATCCTATCATAACCAAACGTAACATAACACAACCTTCGCGCCTCGACCACTATTGCTGGCCTTCTCAGGTTCGAGCGGAGTATAGTAGGGCAATGTAGAGAGCAGAAATCAGCCGGATAGCAGTGTGTAGCGCAAAAGTCAATGTTGTCCTATCCTAACCTAACGAAACGTATCATAACCAAGCGCACCATATCTCATCCTGTCGTGAAAGGACCACCTTTACCGGCATCCCCAGAGCCGAGTAGAGTAAAGTACAGCAATGCAGAGCGATGTAATACACCGAATATGAGTGTACAGCACAAAAGTCAAAGGTATCCCATCCTAACGAAACAAAACTTAACATTACCAAACGCAAGGTAATCGAATCCAATGTGCCTACAGCAGCATTGCTGGTATTCCCATCACCAAGCAGGACATACTACAGGACAGTAGAGCGCAGATGTACATGGAATGCCAGTGTACGTACAGAAAAGTCAATACTACATTTACCTAACCAAATCTAA
>NW_016945173.1:0-984 GCF_001483705.2 Eufriesea mexicana | reverse complement strand
CCCGATAGAGAAGCAAAAGATACTAGATCACAGTAGGGAGCAAACTTCCGCCACAATGCAGTGTACAGCACAAAAGTCGAAGATACCCATACATAGCCGAACGTAACTTAAGTTAACCTAACGAACACGACCACTATTGATGGCCTCCGCAGAGCCAAGCAGGACATATTAGAGGAGAGCAGTGTGCAGGAATCCATAGAATAGCAGTCTACCATGGAAAAGTCAAAGTCATCCTAACCTAACCCAAACCAACCTAACCTAACGGAACGTAGCGTAACTCAACGTAACGCGGCGCGACCACTATTGCCGGCGTCCCCAGAGGCATGCCGAATACGATAGAGTGCAGTACATCCCAGAAATCCGTAGGTTAGTAGTGTATAGCACAAGAGTCGTATCTATGCGAACCTCACGCGCACAAACGTAACCTAACTGACCCTAACGTGCCGGTACCACAACCTCAGGCATCCCCCGCTACAGCCAGAGCATGTTAGAGGAGAGAAGTGTGCAGAAGTCCATAGAATAGCAGAGTACGGCTCAGAAGTGGAGGATATCCTAACCTAACACAAGCTAACCCAACCTAGCCAAACGTAACCTGACTCAACCTAACGTGGAGAGTCCAATCTCGCTGGCCTCCACAGAGCCGAGCAGAGTACGCTAGAGCAATGTACAGCGCAGAAATCGACTGAAAAGTAGCGTATAGCACAAAAGTCAAAGATACCCTTACCAAACATATCCCAACCTAACCGAATCGAACGTAACATGGTTCAATATAACGTGCCGCGGCCTCTATTTCTGGCGCACCCAGAGACATGCAGAATATGAAGGAGCACCGTAGAGCTCAAAACCATAGAATAGTAATGTGCAGCACAAAAGACACTGCAATCGTAGCATAAGCCAACGTAACTTAGCCCAACCAAACGCAAGATATCTCCACCTAACTTGCCGAGACCACTATTGCTGGCCTCCCAAGAGCCAAACAGATCA
>NW_016945172.1:0-1295 GCF_001483705.2 Eufriesea mexicana | reverse complement strand
CATCCCCAGAGTCAAGCAGAATATACCAGAGCACAGCAGATTGCGGAAACCCGCGGATAGCATAGTATAACGCACAAGTCTAACCTATCACATAATGACATCACCAAACGTAACAAAAAACCAAGCGTAGCATAGCTCAACCTAACGTGTCGAGGACACTACTGCTGGCCTCCCCAGGTACAAGCAGAGCGTACTAGAGCACAGTAGGCCGCAGAAATCCACGTCATTGCAGTGTATAGCACAAAAGTCAAACACACCATGATCTAACCTCTCCTTACTTAACCTAGACAAACGTAGCGTAACTAAATATGACGTGACGAGACAAATATCTCTGGCCGCCCCAGAGCGAACCAGAAAATATTAGAACACATTAGAGCGCAGAAATCCACCGAGAAGCAAGGTATAGCATAAAAGTCGAAGTAGCATTTCCTAACACGCACAAACGTAACATAACCCAACCGGAGATGACGAGAACACTATTGCTGAACTCCACAGAGACAATCCGAATATACTAGGGAGCATCAGTGCGCAGATATCCACCGCACGGTAGTGAACAGCACAAGAGTCGAAGATATTCTATCCTCACCTGACCTAATCGGCCATAACGTAGCAGATCCTAACGTGCCTCGGCCACTATTCCTCACCACCCTAGAGTCGAGCGGAGTATGGTAGAGCAATGTAGAGTGCAAAGATCGACCGGACAGCAGTGTGTAGCACAAGGGACGAAGGTATCCTAACATAACATGACCAAACCTAATCTAACCAAGCGTAGCATTGCTGGACGTAACGTGCCGCGGCTGCTGCTTGCCGCCCCAGAGCCAGGCAGAACGTTGTACAGCACAGTGGATTACACGAATTGTCAGGACAATAGTGCAAAGCAGGACGGTCGAAGGCATCCTAACCAACCATAACCTAACCTAACCTAACCGAACGTAACCTAACTCAAACTAACATACCGCGACAACCAGTGCTCGCTTCCCCAAAGTAGAGCAGAGTATAGTGGAGCAATGTAGGGCGCCGAAATCCACCGAATATCAGTGTATAGCACAAAAGTCAAGGAAACCCTATCGAAACCTTCCGAACGTAACCTAACGATACGTAACATAACCCAACCTAACGTGCCGAGACCACTATTACTGGCCTTCCCGGAGCCAAGCAGATCATACTAGAGCACATTCGAGCGCAGAACCCCAGGGAATTGCAGTGTATAGCACAAAGGTCGAAGATGTCCTCCCCTAATATATCCAAACTTAACATAACCAGACGTAACGTAACGCAACCCAACGTACCCCGAC
>NW_016945171.1:0-797 GCF_001483705.2 Eufriesea mexicana | reverse complement strand
TGCTACAAATGTCGTGGAAACCGTAACCTAACCTGGCCTAACCTAACCTTACCAAACGTAGCATAGCTTGAAATAACGTGCCGCGACCACTGCTCCTCTCCGCCCTATAGCCTACCTGTATGTAGTAGAGCACAGTAAATCACAGAAATCCACCGGAAAACAGGGTTTGGAGCGAAAGCCAAAGCTTCCCTGACCAAACAGCATAATCTGGCTTAACGAAACGTAACATAACCGAACGTATCGTTCAACGAGCACTTTTGCTCGCCTTCCCAGAGTCGAGCAGGGTATAGTAGAGCAGCGTTGAGTGCAGAGATCCACCGAATAGCTGCGTGTAGCGAAAATGCCGGGTGCACTCTGGCCAAACAGGACGTAACCTAACCTAACCAAACGTAGCATAGCTCAACATAACGTTCGGCGGCCGCCATTGTTGGCCTTCGTAGAGCTAAGCGTAGCACATTAGAGAACATTAGAGCGCAGACATCCACCGAGCAGCAGTGTACAGCGCAAAAGTCATAGATGTAGTAACTAATCCTTCCTAACCGACTCTAGCGAAATGTAACATAACTCTGCATGACGTGCCGAGACCGCTATTACTGGTCGCACCAGAGAAATTCAGAACATATGAGAACGCAGTAGAGAGCAGGAATCCACCAAATAGCGGTGAATGGCACAAAAGTCAAGCCTATCCTCTCCTAACATATCCAAAGCGGTCATATGCAAACGTAGCATAACTGAACCTAACGTTTCGAGGCCGCTAGTGCTGGTCACCCCAGAGCCAAGCAGAAAATACTAGAGAA
>NW_016945170.1:15497-15831 GCF_001483705.2 Eufriesea mexicana | reverse complement strand
GCACAAAAGTCACATCCGCCCAGGCCTAACCCATGCTAACACAATCTAGCCAAACGTAGCCTACCTCAACGAAACGTGCCGCGGACACGATGGTCCGCCTCCCCAGAGTCCAGCAGAGCATAGTAGAACAATGTAGAACACAGAAATCCAACGATTAACAGTGTATGGCGGTAAAGTCAAAGCTATCCCAACCAAACCTAACCTAAGCAAACCTAACAAAACGTAACCTAACTAAAACTAACGTGCCGCGATCGCTTTTGCTCGCCTCCCCGGAGACGAGCACAGTGTAGTAGAGCAACAGAGAGCACAGAAATCCACCGAATTGCAGTGTGTG
>NW_016945170.1:0-7301 GCF_001483705.2 Eufriesea mexicana | reverse complement strand
ACTGGAGCACTGTAGGGCGCAGAAATCCACCTAATAGCAGAATACGGCACTAAAGGCATAGCTATCCTCTCCCAACATAGAGAATCGTATCACAACCGAACGTATCCTAACTTACCCTAACGTTCTGCGACCATTATTATTGGCATCCCCAGACCCTACCTGGACATACTAGAGCGCAGTACAGCTCAGAAATCCACCGAACAGCAGTGTACAACACAAGGTTAAAGCTATACCGGCCAAACATAGCCTACCCCAAACTAACCGAACGTAACCTGACGCAACGTAACGTGCCGAGACGACAATTGCTGAACTACGCGGAGTCAAGCGGAACACACCAGTGGAATGTAGAACTCAGAAATCCATTTAATCGCTTTGTATATGGGAAAAGTGAAAGCTGCCCAAGCCTAACCCAAACCAACAGGACGTAACCAAACATAGCCTGACTCGACCTAACGTGCCGAAAATGCAATTTTTGCCCTCCCCAGGTCCAATCAGGGCAAACGAGGGCACAGTAGACCGCAGAAGTTCACCGAGTAGAGATGCACGGCACAAAAGCTATAGCTACCCTAACCAAACATGGCCTGACCCCATATAACAGAACGCAACATTACATATCATGACGGGCAGAGACCACTGTTGCAGGCCTTCCCAGAGCCAAGCTGAAAATATTAATGCACTGTAGGGGGCAGAAATCCAACTCACAGCAGACTATGTCAGTAGAGTCATAGCTATCCTCTCCTAGCCTGAAGAATCGTGACATAGCCAAACGTATCCTAACTAACACTAACGTGGCGCGACCGCTATTACTGGCGTCCCCAGAGCCAAGAAGGACACATAAGAACGCAGTAGGTCGCGGAGATCCACCGAATGGCAGTTTACTGCGCACAAGTCAAAACTATCCTGACCAAACTCAGCCAGACCCAACCTAACCGAACGTAACCTGGCCCATCATAACGAGCCGAGACCACTATTGCTGGTCTTGCCAGAGACAAGCTGAAAATAATAGAGCCCTGTAGGACGTAGAAATGCACCTAATAGCAGACTATAGCACTAAAGTCAAAGCCGTCCTCTCCTAACCTAACCAATCGTAAGATAACAAAGCGTAGCCTATCTAAACCTAATGTGCCGCGACCTCTATTGCTGGCAACCAGAGAGCCAAGCAGAGCACACTAGTGGAGAGTAGAACGCAAAATTCCATAGAATCGCAGTGTACATCAGGAGCGTCTGACCTACTCAAACGTAACCCAAACCAACGGAACATAACCAAACAGAGACTATCTCAACCTAAGGTGCCGAGACCGCTATTGCTGCCATCCCGAGAGCCAAGCAGGACATACTACTGCACAGTAGATCGCAGAAATTCACCGAATGTGAGTGTACAGCACAAAGGCTCAAGCTATCCTTACCAAACTTTGCCTGACCAAGCATAACGGAACGTAACTTGACTAAACGTAACGTGCCGGGACCACTATTGCTGGCATTGCCAGAGCCAAGCTGAAAATATAAGAGCTCTGCAGGTCGCAGAAATCCACCTAATAGCAGACTACGGCACTAAAGACGAAGCTACCCTCTCTTAACATAGAGAATCGTAACGTATTCGAACGTATCCTGACTTACCCTGACGTACCTGGACCACAAATTCTGGCCTCCCCAGAGCCAAGCAGGACATACCAGAGCGCAGTAGAGCGCAGAAATCCATTGTACAGCAGTGTACAGCACAAAAGTAGAGGCTATCCTAACCAAAGTTTGCCTATCCTAGCATAACCGAAAGTAATCTAACTCAACATACCGTGCCGAAGCCGAGATTGCTGGCATTTCCGGAGCCAAGCTGAAAAGATTAGAGCACCGTAGGGCGCAGAAATCCACCTAACAGAAGGCTATAGCATTAAAGGCTTAGCCATCCTCTCCTAACCTATAGAATCGTAACATAACCGAACGTAACCTTGTCTACGCTGACGTGCCGCGACCACTATTACTGGCCCCCCAGAGCGAAGCAGGACATCCTAGAGCGCAATGGAGCGCCGAAGTACTCCGTATAGCAGTGTGCGGTAAAGAAGTGTAAACTATCCCGACAAAACAAAGCCTAACCCAGAATAACCGAAAGTAACCTGACACATTGTAACGTACCGAGACCACTATTGCTGGCCTCCCCAGAGCCAAGCGGAAGAGGTTAGTGGAGGGTAGAACTCGGAAATCCGTATAATCGGAGTGTTTCTCCGAAACGTCGGAGCTACCCGAGCCCAACCCAGACCAACGGAACATAGCCACAAATAGCCTGACTCAACATAACGTGACGAGACTGCCACTGTTGCACTCCTCAGAGACAAGAAATACATATAAGAGCACAGTAGAGCGCAGAAATCCACCGAGTAGCAGTGTACTGCACTAAAGTTAAAGCTATCCTGGTGTAACCTGACCAAGAATAACATAAACGAGCGTAACATAACCAAGCCCAGGGTGCCTATACCACTATTGCTGACTTACACAGAGCCAGCGAGAATATACTAGAGCACAGTAGAGCGCATAAATCCTCCGCACTGCTGTGTAAAGCACAAAAGTCGAAGATATCCTAACCTAGCCTGACCTAACCTAACCTATCCTAACGTAGCCAGCTCTGCGTAACGTGCCAATGCCACTAATGGTGTCCTAGCCAGAGACAAGCTGAACATGCTAGAGCAGAGTAGAGTGCAGAAATCCGCCGTACAGCAGTGTGCAGCACAAAAGTCACAGCTAACGATTTCTAACCTAACCAACCTAATATACTCAAGCGTAACCTAACTCAAGCTCACGTGCAGCGGCCACAATTGCTGGCCAACCCATAGTCGAGCAGAATACGCTATAGCACAGTATGACCCAGAAATCCTCGGCGGTGCAGCGTACAGCAAAAGAGTCAAAGACATCCTATCGTATGCAGCCCAAACCTATCCAAACCAAACGTGGCCTAGCCCAGAGTAACGTGCCTTGGCCGCTATTGCGGTCCATCCCAAAGCCAAGCTGAACATACCAGGTCACAGTGCAGCACCGAAATACGCCGAATGGCAGGGTATATCACAAAAGTCAGAACTGTCCCCTCCTAATATAGCCAATCTTAACATAACCAAACGTAACCTAACTTCACCTAACGTGCAGCGACCACCATCGCTGGCCTACCCAGTGTCGGGCGGGATGTTGTAGAGCACAGTGGAGCGCAGAAATCCACCGGATAACAGTCAATGCCAAGAAAGTCAAAGCTGTCCAGACCTAACCCAAGGAAACAAAACGTAGACAAAGGTAACCTAACTCAGACGAACGTGCCGAGACCACTATTCCTGGAGTCCCAAGCGCCAAGAAGAATATACTAGACCACAGTAGAGCGAGAGGTGCACCCAATAGCAGCGTACAGCACAAAAGTCAAATATGCCTGACCAAACCTGAGCAAACCTAAATTGATCAATCGTGGACTGACTAAACCTAACGAGCGGAGACCACGCTTTCTGGCCTCCCGAGTGCCAAGCAGAACATACTGGAGCGCAGTAGAGCCAAGAAATCGATCGAATAGAAGTGCACAGCACAAGAGTCAGAGATATCATAACTAAACCTAATCCAACCTGTCCTAACCAAGCGTAACCTAACCCAACCTAAGGTGCCGTGACTACTATCGCTGTCCTCCTCAGGGCCACGCAGAGCATATTAGTGCAAAGCTGTGCACAGAAATCCACCGAATAGCCGTGTATAGCACAAAAGTCAAATCTATCCTAACCTAAGCCTACCAAACACAAACTAACCAAACGTAATCTGACGCAGCAAAACGAGCCGCGGCAAGTATTGCCGACCTCCACAAATACAAGCAGAGAATTTTAGTGGATGATAGAGCGCTGAGATGCATAGAACCTCAGTGGAGGGCAGAAAATTCGAACCTACGTTCTACAAACCTAACTAATCGTAACATGCACAAAAGTAACGTAACACAACATAAGAGACGCGACTGCTGCCGCTGGCCTTTCCCAGAGTCGAGCAGAACACAGTGTAGCGCAGAAATCCAGCTAATAGCGGCGTATAGCACGAAAGACAAAGCTGTAGGGAGCAAACCCAAGCTAACATAGCCTATCCAAACGTTGGCTAACACAACCTAACGTGCCTATCCCGCTATTGCTGCCCTCCCCCCAAATCCAAGCAGAGCGTATTAGTACACAGCAGAGCGCAGAAATCCGCCGCGTTCCAGTGTAATGCACAAGAGTCGAAAATATCATAACCTTACCAGACGTAACCTAACCAAACAGAATGCTGGCTAACCCAGCCTATTGTGCCGATACCGCAATTGCTGGCATCTCCAGAGCCAAGCATAGCATATTCGAGCACGGTACAGCGCAGAAATCCACAGAGTAGCAGTTAACTGCACAAAAGTCAAAGTTAGCCTAGGCTAACCTAACCAAGCATAACATATCTGAACCTAACATGCCTAGGCCATTGTTGCTGACCACCGTAGAGCCAACCAGATTATACCACAGCACAGTAGGTCGCAGAAGCCTGCCGCATTCAAGTGCAAAGGACAAAAGTCAAAGTTATTCTAACCTAACCTGACTTAACCCGACCTAACCAAACGTAGCATAACTCAGCACAACGTGCTGATGCTACTATTGCTGTATTTTGCAGAGCCAGGCTGGTAATATTAGAACAGCGTAGAGTGCAGAAATCCGCCGAATGTCAGTGTATAGCACAAAGGTCAGCTACCATCTCCTAACGCAACCAGTCGTAACATTCCCTAACGTAACCTTACTCAACCTAAGGCGCAGCGAACACCATTGCGCCCCCCCCCCCCGGGCAATGCAGAGCATATTAGAGGAGATTTGTGCGCAGAAGCCCATATAACGTCAGTGTATAGCAGAATGGTTGAAGATACCCTAGACCGGATCCAAACTAAGCTAACCCAACAAAACGTAACATAACTCGAACGAAGGTGCCGCGGCCACAAGTGCCGACGCCCTAGAGACAAGCAGAGATCATTAGAATAAGGTAGGACGCAGAAATCCACCGAGTACCAGTTTATATCACAAAAGTCAAAGCTATCCTAGCCTAACCAAGCCAAATGTAACATAATCAAGCGTAACTTAGCACACCCCGACGTACCGAAACCATTATTGCTGACTTCCACAGAGCCAACTAGAATATACTAGAGCAAAGTAGAGCGCAGAAATCAGCCCCACTGTTGTGTAAAGCACAATAGTCAAACATATCCTAACCTAGCCTGACGCATCCCAACCCAACCAAACGTAGCCTAACTCAGCATAAGCTGCCGAGCACACGATTGCTGCCTTTCCCGGAGCCAAGCTGTACATATCAGATAACAGTGCAGTGAAGAAATCCACCGAGTAGCAGTGTATATCACGAAGGTCATAGTTATCCACTCCTAACCTAACTAAACGTGACATAACACAAAGTAATGAGCAGCGACCAATATTGCTGGCCTCTCGAGTGTCGAGCAGAGCAGACTAGATCACAGAGGTGCGCGGAAATCCACCGTGTAGGAGTTTACAGCACAGAAGTCAAAGTTAACCTAGCCTAACCTAACCGAGCATAACACAAACAAACGTCACATATCTGAACCTATCGTGCCAAGACAATAGTTGCAGACCACACCATGGCCAATCAGAATATACCGGAGCACAGTAGAACGCTGGAATCCGCCGCCTTGCTGTTTAAAGCACAAAAGTCGAAGATACACTAACCTAACCAGACCTAACCTAGCCAAACTAAACGTCGCATAATTCAACATAACGTGCCGATACCACAATTGCTGTCCCGCCCAGTGCCAAGCTGGCCATGTTAGAGCACTGTAGAGTGCAGAAATCCGCTGAAAGGCAGCGTATAGCACAAAAGTCAATGCTATATACTCCGTGCCTATCAAATTGTAACATACCCGAACGCAACTTAACTCAACATAACTTGTGGCGGCCACTATTACTGGCCTCCCCAGAGTCGACCTGAATATAGCAGAGCATTGTAGAGCGTAGAAATCCAGCAGCGTATATCGCAAAGTAGAAGCTATCCTATCCTATCCTATCCAAACGAAATAGAACCGAACGTACCATAAATTAATCTAACGTGCCGAGCCCACTATTAATGGAATCGCCGGAGAAGAGCAGAACACACTAGAGCACAGTAGAGCACAGGAAGCCACCAAACAGCAGCGAATACCACAAATGTCTAAGGTACTAAAGCTAACGAGCCGAGTATGCTATTCCGTGTTTCACCATCGCCAAGCAGGACATTTCAGAGGAGAGTAGAGAGCAGAAGTCCAAAGAATGGCAATTTATAGCAGAAAAGTCAAAGCACTCCTAACGTATCCCAGACAAACCTAACCTAACCAAACGTATCATAACTCAACCTAACGTGCCGGGACCACTATCGCTGGCATCCTAGAGCCAAGCGGAGTATGCTAGAACACGGTGGAGCGTAGACATCAACCGCATTGCTGTGCATAGCACAAAAGCCAAAGGTAGCCTGACCAAACCTAGCGTAACCCAACCTTAACGTAAGTAGCATAACGCAGCGTAACGTGCCGCGACCGCTATTGCTGGCCTCCCCAGAGCCAAGCGGAACATATTAGATCACTGTAGAGCGCCGAAGTACACTGTATAGCAGTGTATAGCGCAAAAGTCGCAGCTATCGTATCCTAACCTAACCAAACGTAACGTAAAAGTGTGTGCCCTATCACCTCCTATCGTCCGACACCACTATTACTCCCCCCCCCCTCAGAGATGAGCAGGACATATTTGAGGTGAGTACAGCGCAGGAATCCATAGAATCGCAGTGTACAGCAGAAATGTCAATGCCACCAAAACAAAACCCAAAAAAATGTAACCAATCCAAACGAAGACTAACCCAACATAGTGATTCGCGGCCCCTATTGGTGGAGCCACCGGGCCAAGTACAATATAGCAGAACACAGTAGAGCATAGGAAGCCACCAAATAGCCGTGTATAGCACAGAAGTATAATCCGTCCCAACCAAACATAACCAAACGTACGCTGACCAGGCGTAGTATAACACAACCTAACCTGCCGTGAACACTATTCCTGGCGCCCAGGTCACAAACATATTGTGCTGGCGCACAGTGGAGCGCAGAAGCCCGTAGAATAACTATCTGTAGAACAAAAGTCAAAGCTATTCTGACCTACCGTAACGTAACCAAACAGAACCAAACTTATACTAACCAAACCTAACTTGCCGCGGCCACCATCGCTGGCCTATCGAGAGCATAGCAGAGTATAGGGCAATGCTCAACGCAGGAATCCACCGAATATCAGTTTATAACGCGAAAG
>NW_016945169.1:0-211 GCF_001483705.2 Eufriesea mexicana | reverse complement strand
GTCAATAAAACTGTATTTTCCATCCAGAAACTATAGAATTGCAATGGCCATAGCTGTCCAATAGAATCTTTCCTCCGTATTTATGCAAGAAAGTTACATCACCACGATATTATTCGAAAATGTCAGTAAAGTTGAATTTTCGAGCCAGATGATACAGCACTGCAATGGCCATAGCAGGCCAATAGGTTCTTTCCCCATTATTTATGCAAGA
>NW_016945168.1:0-1799 GCF_001483705.2 Eufriesea mexicana | reverse complement strand
GCACGTTAGGTTGTGTTGTGCTTCGCTCGCTCCGGTTACGTTAGTCTGGGTTAGGTTTGGACAGCTTTGCCTTTCGTGGTACGAACTGCTCTCCGGTGAATTTCTGCTCTCTACACTGCCATAATATGTTCTGCTCTGCTCTGGGGAAGGGAGCAATAGCGGCCCGGGCAATTTGGGATGAGTTATATTACGTTTGGTTACGCTTCGATTGGACAGGTCGGGATAGGATAGCTTTTCCTTTTGTGTTATACACTGCTGTTCGGCTGATACCTGCTCTCCACGTTGCCCTGCTAGCCTCTGCTTGTCTCTGCGCAGGCCAGAAACAGTGGCCTCGGCTCGTTATGCTAAGGTTTGTTACGTTTGTTTATATTATGCTTGGATATGTTACGATATGATGAAGTTGACTTTTGTGCCATACACTGCTACTCGGTGGACTTCTGTGCTCTACTTTGCTCTAATATGTTCAGGATGAATCTGGGAAAGCCAGCAATCGCGGTATCCGCACGTTATGTTTAGTTAGGTTACGTTCGGTTATGTTATGTGTGGTTAGGTGGGGCTGTGATAGCTTTGACTTTTGTGGTATAATCCGCCTTTCGGTGGATTTCTACGCTCATTCTCATATCCTCTGCTCTGCTCTGGCGAGGGCAGAGATAGCGGCCGCGGCTCACTAGCTTGAATTAGGTCACGTTCGGTTATATTATGTTTGCTTGGACCAGATTTGGTTAGCCCTCACCTTTCTGCTTTGTAGCTTTGACTTTTGTGCTATACACTGCTATTCGGTGGACTTCAACCCTCTACATTGCTAGCTTGTACCTTGCCCCGTTCTGGGGAGGCCAGAAAATAGTGCCCTCGGCACGTCTGTTTGAGTTGGGCTACGTTGGGGTAGGTTAAGTTAGCTTTGGTTAGATTCTGGCAGCTTCCACTATTCCGCTATATACCGCGATTTCATGGATTTCTGCGCTCTACATTGCCCTGTTACCCTCTGATCGTCTCTGTGGAGAGCCGACATATCGGTCGTGACACAATAGGTTGGGATACTTTACGTACGGTTACGCTCGGTCAAGCTTCGTTTGGGTATGATGGCATTGTCTTTTGTGTTATACATTGCTATGCTGAGACCTCTGCGCTCCACTGCAATCTAATATGATCTGCTTGGCTCCGCGGAGGCCAGAAATAGTGGCCGCGTCACGTCAGGCGGAGTTAGGTTGCGTAAGGTAATGTTACGTTTTGCTTGGTTAGGAGAGAATATCTTTGACTTTTTTGCAATACACTCCTATTTGGTTGAATCCTGCTCCCTACTCTGCTGCACAGCAATCTGCTTGGCACTGTGGAGGCCAGCAATAGTAGCCGCGACACGTTACGTTGTGTTTGCTACGTCAGGTTGGAATGTTAGGCTTGGTTAGGTCCGTGTATGTTTGACTTTTGTTTTGTGTTTTTGTACACTGCGATTCTGTGGATTTTTGTGCTCTGCTCCCCTCTCATTTGTTCTACGTGGCCCTGGGAGGGCCAGCAATAGTGGTGGCGGCACGTTAGGTAGTGTTTGGTTACGTTTGGTAATGTTACGAACGCGTATGTCAGCAAATGAAAGCTATGGCTTTTGCGCTATACAGTGCTCTGCGGAGGATTTCCGCGCTCTACTGTGCTCTAATATATTCTGCTTGGCCCTGTTTATGCTAGCAACAGATGTATCGGCTAGTTAGGTTTATTTATTCTACGTTTAGTTCGATTGGGTTTGTTCTCGTTTGGTTAGGACATCTCCCACTTGTGTGGTGTACATTGCTATCTGGTAGCTTTCTACG
>NW_016945167.1:0-981 GCF_001483705.2 Eufriesea mexicana | reverse complement strand
GTACGCGGCAATTCGATGGATTTCTGCGCTCTACTGCGCTCTAGTATACTCGGCTCGGCTCCGTGGAATCCAGCAATTGTGGTCTCGGCACGTTAAGTTAAGTTAGGATTCGTTAGATGATATTTCGTTTGTAAGGTTTAGGATAGAATAGCTCAGACTTCTACGCTGTACACTGCTATTCGGTAGACTTCGGCGCTCTACATAGCTGTGCTATACTCTACTCGACACTGGGGTGACCAGCAATTGTGTCTGAGGCTCGAAAGCTTGTGTCAGGTTACGTTCCTTCTTTTTCCGTGCAGTTAGGTTTGGGGACGGTGGCTTTGACTTTCGTGCCTCACGCTGCTATTCGGCAGATTTCTGAGCTCTACTGCGCTCTTACATGCTCCGCTCGACTCAGAAGAGGGCAGCCGTAGTGTCATCGGTACGTTGGCTTTAGTTCTGTTACTTTCGATTGTGTTAACTTTGGCTATGTCAGGACAGGGTTGCTTTGACTTTTGTGCTGTACTCCGTTGCTCCGTGGATTTTTGCGCCCTACTACGTACTATTATGTCCTGCTAGGATAAGGGGATGCCGGGAATAGTGGTCTCGCCACGTTGCGTTTAGTTACGCTTCGCTTGGTTGGTTTAGGTTAGTTCATGTCGGGATAGGATGTCTTCGACTCTCTTGCTATACATTGCATTGCGGCGGGTTTCTGTGTTTATTCTGCTCGTCTCTGGGAGGCCAGCAGTAGTGTCCTAGGCACGTTAGTTTTAGTTCGGTTACGTTCGATTATGTTACGTATGGTTAAGTTAGGATAGGGTAGCTATGACTTTCGTGGTATATGCTGTTAGTTTATGGACCTCTTCGTAGTGAAACATACGCTAACTCCACACAACGTGCGGCAACCGCTGTTGCTGTTCTCCCGTCGGGCAAGCAGAATATTGTAGAGCACAGTAGGGCGCAGAAATCCACCGAATATCAACGTTTACCACGAAAGTCATA
>NW_016945166.1:0-1025 GCF_001483705.2 Eufriesea mexicana | reverse complement strand
TAGAATAACTATACCTGACGTGCCGCGACCACTATTGCTGGCTTCTCCAGAGGCAAGCAGGGTGCGGTAGAGCGCAGCAGGACGCAGGAAACCACAAAATATCCGTGTATAGTACAAAAGTCAAAGATACCTTTACCTAACCTGACCTAAACTAACCTAACGGACCGTGGAATTTCTAAACCTAACGAGCCGGAACCTCTATTGCTGGCCTCCTCAGAGCCAGGCAGAACTCATTACAGCACAATACAGCGCAGAAATCCGCCGAATAGCGGCGTATAGCACAAAAGCCTGAGCTACTCTATCCTAACATATCCAAACGTAACATAACCGAACGCAATATATCTCAGACAAACCAGCCGAGATCAATACTGCCGGCTTCTCCATAGCCAAGCAGAGTGTACTCTGGCCTAGTAGAGCGCAGAAATCCGCCGAATAGCGGCGTATAGTACATAAGTCAAAGTCATCCTACCCTAACCCAACCAAACGTAACAAAACATACCGTTATATATCTCAACCTAACGTGCCGTCACCTCTATCGCTGGCCTCCCCGTAGCCAAGCATCACACACCAGAGCACAGTGGAGCGCGGAAATCGACCGAATGGAAGTGTATACCACGAATGGCAAAGCTATCCAATCATAACCCGGACAAACGTAACCTAACCGAACGTAGCCTGTCTCAAACTAGCCTGGCGAGACCATTATTACTTGCCTCTCCAGTGACGAACAGAGTACAGTAGAGCAAAGCGGAGCGTAGGATTTCACCGAATAGCGGTGTATAACACAAGAGGCAAAGCTATCCAACACCAACATGTTTAACCGTAACAACACCAACCGCAGCATAGCAATACCTATCGTGCCACGTCCACTTGTGCTGCCTCCACAGAGACGAGCAGATTATAGTAGTGCCAAGTAGAGCGCGAAAAGCCACCAAATGACAATATATTGCACAAGTGTCGAAGATATTCTAACCTAACCTGACATAACCAAACCCAATCAAACGTAGAATAGCTAAACCTGACGAGCC
>NW_016945165.1:0-204 GCF_001483705.2 Eufriesea mexicana | reverse complement strand
CATACATCCACACATCCATACATACATCCAACAATCCGTCCATCCATCCATACATCCATACATACATCAATACATACAACCATCCATCCACGAATGCACAAAAATGTACATCAAACATCCACAAATCCGTACACACATACGTTCGTGCATCATTACATCCATACATCCATTCATCCATACATCCATGCATTCATACATACATAC
>NW_016945164.1:0-2839 GCF_001483705.2 Eufriesea mexicana | reverse complement strand
GCGTAGAAGTCCAAAGAATGACAATGAACAGCAGAAAAGTCGAGGGTATCCTAACCTAACCCAAACAAGCCTAACCTAACCAAACGCTACCTAGCTCAACCTAACGCGCCGGGACCATTTTGGCTTGCCTCCCCAGAGCCAAGCAGTACGTGCTATAGCACATTAGATTGCAGGAGTCCGCAGAAAAGCAGTCTATGCCACGAAAGTCATTGCAATCCAGACCTTATCCCAAAGTTGCATGACCTAACCAGACCTAGCACAGCTCAAACTAACGCGCCGAGACAACTGTTACTGGCCTCCCCAGGGTAGAGCAAGGTGCAGTAGAGCAATGTAGAGCGTCGAAATCCTCCGAGGAGAGGCGTATAGCACAAAGACAAGCTATCCAATCCTTTTTTTTTGAACAATCGCAACATTACCAAACGCAGCATAACACAGCCTATCGTGCCATGACCGCTTTTTCTGGCCTCCCCAGAGGCTAGCAGGGTATAGTAGGGCACAGCAGAGCGCAGGAATCCACCGAACAACAGTGTACACCACGAATGTCAAAGCTATCCAATCCTAACCCTAACAAACGTAACCTAACCAAACGTAGCGTGACCCAAACTAACATGCCGAGATCAGTATTGCTGCCCCGTTCAGGGATAGGCAGAGCATATTAGATAACAGCAGAGCGCAGAAATCCGCTGAAAAGCAGTGTACAGCAAAAAGCTCAATGCTACCACCTCCTACCCTAATCAAAGGTAACATAACATAACGTAGCCTATCTCAACATAGCATTTAGAGGCCACTGTTACTGGCATCCCCAGGGTCGAGCATAGCATATTAGAGCACTGTAGGGCGCAGAAATCCACCGAATAGTAGTGTATAGCACCAAGTCGCATCTATCCTGTCCTAACATTACCTAACGTAACTTAACCGAACGTAACATAAGAAAGCCTACCGTGCCTGTACCACCATGTCTGGCCCCCGCAGGACCGAGCAGGATATAGTAGAGAAGAGTAGAGCGTAGAAACCGACCGCATTGGAGCGAGTAGCACAACAGTCGAAGATATCCTGACCAAACCTTGCCTAACCTAACCTAACCAAACGCAACAAATCTCAACCTCACTTGCCGCGACCACTACTGCTGGCGTCCCCAGAGGCGAGCGTAATACGGTAGAGCACAGTAGAGTGCAGGGAACAGTCACATTGCTGCGTAAATCACAAAAGTCAACGACATCCTGACCTAACCAAACCTAACGTAGCCTGTCTCAGCGTAACGCGCCGAGGCCATTATTACTAGCATTCCCGGAGCCGTGCTGGACATATTAGGGCACAGTAGGGCGCAGGAGTCCGCCGAATAGCCGTGTACAGCGAAAAAGACAAAACTGCCGTCTCCTAACCTGACCAAACTTAACATGTCCAAACTTTATCTATCTCAACCTAACGTGCTGGGACCACTATTGCTGGCATGCAGAGAGCAAGGCAGAGCATATTGGAGCACAGTAGAGCGAAGAAATCCACCGATAAGCAGTATGTAGGGCAAAGATCATGGGAAACCAGTCCTAACCTGCCCAATCGTAACATTACGACACGAAACCGAACTCATCCGAACATGCACCCACCACTACTGTTAGAGTCAAGCAGAACATATTTCGAGAGAGTAGGGCTCAGAAATCAATGGAATTGCAGTGCGCAGCGGAAAAGGGAAAGCTATCCTGTACTAAACAAACCAAGCGTAACATAACAAAACGTAACCTCACTCAGACTAACTTGCCGAGGCCAATACTTCCGGCCTCTCCAGAGCCAAGCAGAATATACTAGAGCACAGTAGATCGCAGAAATACACCGAATAGCGGTGTATAGCATAAATGTCAAAGCCACCCTCACCTAGCCTTACCAAGCGTACCGTAGTAGAACGTCTTCTAACGTAACCCAACGTGCAGAGACCACTATTTCCGGCCCACCGACAACGAAGCAAAACATAGCAGAGCACAGCAGAGCGTAGAAGTACGCCGAACAACAGTCTATACCACAAGAGTCAAATCTATCCAAGCCCAACACAATCTAAGTTAACGTAACCTAACTGAAGCTAACGGGCAGAGACCACCATTAGTGGCCTCCCAAGAGCCGAAAAGAGTATTGTAGAGCAACGTAGTCCGTAGAAACAGAACGAATATCGGAGTATAGCACAAAAGTCAATGTTATCATATCCCAACCTATCCAAACCCTATATAACCAAACGCTGCCTTACACAACCTTACGTGCCAACCCCACCATTGCTGGCATCCCCAGAGCAAAGCAGCGTATACTATAGCACAGTAGAGCACATTAAGCCACCAAATGGTAGAGTATATCACAAAAGTCAAAAATACCTTAACCTAACCTTACCTAGCCTAACGTAACCAAACGTTCAATAACCAAACCTAACGAGACGAGACCTCTATTTCTGGCCTTCCCAGAGCCAAGCAGATCATATTAGAACACAGTAGAGCGCTGAAATCCACCGAATACCTGTGTCCAACGCATTTGTCGAAGCCATCTTGTAAAACCGTAGCCTAACATAACCTAGCCAAGCGTAATTTAACTCAAGCTATAATGCCACGACCGCTATTGCTGGCCACCCAGGGTCGAGTAGAGTGTAGTAGAGCTATGACATGCGCAGAGATCCACCGAATAGCAGTGTATGGCGCAAAAGTCAAAGATATCCCTTCCAAAGCTATCCAAGCTTATCCAAACCAAACGCAGCTTAACAAAGCCTAACACCCCGAGACCACAACTGCGGGCCCCCCAAGATACAAGCATAGCATATTAGAGCTCAGTAGATCGTAGAACTCCACGGAATAGCAGTCTATTGCTC
>NW_016945163.1:0-507 GCF_001483705.2 Eufriesea mexicana | reverse complement strand
GCACTGCAATGGATATAGCACTCAAAAAGCATCATTCCTCCTTACTTTGCAAGGAAGTTAGCTCACCACAAAATTAGTCGAAAATGTCAACAAAATTGTATCTTCCAGCCGCATTCTATATCTTTGCAATGGCTACAGCACTCGAAAAGATCTTTCCTCTTTACCTATCCAAGGAAGTTAGCTCACAAAGGTATTAGTAAAAAATGTCAGTAAAATTGAATTTTCCAGCAACATTCTCTAGCACTGAAATACCTATAGCCCGCCAACAGAATCTTTTCTCCTTATTTATGCAAGAAGGTTAGCTCACAACGACATTAGTCGAAAATGTCAATAAAATTGTATTTGCCATACATACAGACTCCATAGCGTTGCAATGGCAATAGCACGCCAATAGAATATTTCCTCCTTATTTATTCAAGAAAGTTACCTCACCGCGGTATTAGACGAAAATGTCAATGAAATTGTATTTTCCAACCAGAATCTATATCATTGCAATTGCTATTGCAC
>NW_016945162.1:505-726 GCF_001483705.2 Eufriesea mexicana | reverse complement strand
AAAAGTATCTTTCCTCCTTGCCTACGCAAGGAAGATAGCTCACCACGGTATTAGTCGAAAATGTCAATAAAATTGAACTTTCCAGCCTGATTCTACAGCATTGCGACCGCTATATCACGCCAATTGAATCCTTCCTCCTTATTTATGAAAGAAAGATAGCTCACCACGGTAATAGTCGAAAATGTCAATAAAATTGAATTTTCCTGTCACAAACTATATCA
>NW_016945162.1:0-440 GCF_001483705.2 Eufriesea mexicana | reverse complement strand
TCACCACGATATTAGTCGAAAATGTCAATAAAATTGAACTTTCCAGCCAGATTCTATAGCATTGCGACGGCAATAGCACGCCAATTGAATCTTTCCTCCTTATTTATGCAATAAAGTTAGCTCACCACGATATTAGTCGAAAACAACAACAAAATTGTATTTTCCAGTCACAAACTACATCATTGCAATGGCTATAGCATTCAAGAAGCATCTTTCCTCCTTATACTATGCAAGGAAGTTAGATCACCGCGATATTATTCGAAAATGTCAACAAAATTGAACTTTCCAGCCAGATTCTATAGCATTGCGACGGCTATTGCACGCCAATTGAATCTTACTTCCTTATTTATGCAATAAATTTAGCTCACCACGATATTAGTCGAAAATGACAATAAAATTGAATTTTCTAGGAAGATTCTATAGCTTTGCTATGCCTATAG
>NW_016945161.1:0-261 GCF_001483705.2 Eufriesea mexicana | reverse complement strand
TAGTTAGTATACGTTCGGTTAGGTTAGGTTAGGATATCGTCCACTCTGGTGCTGCACACAGAAGTGCGGTGCTATAATGCACTCTACTACAATCCAGTAAATTCTGCTTGGCTCTGGGGTGCCAAGAAATAGCTGCCTCGGCACGTTAGGTTGACCTAAGCTCCGTTGTGCTGTGTTACGTATGGTTTTGTTAGGATATGGTAGCTTAGACTATTTTGCTATGCACTGCGTTTCTATTGATATCTGCGCTCTGCACTACAC
>NW_016945160.1:0-456 GCF_001483705.2 Eufriesea mexicana | reverse complement strand
TCCATACATCCATCCATACATGCATCCATCAATCCATACCTCAATCCATCCATACTTCCATTCTTCCGTACATCCATTCATCCGTACATCCGTCCATCCATACATCAATCCATCCGTGCAACCATCCAAACTTATGGACATCAATCCATACATCTATCCATCCGTACACACATCCTTCCATACATCCATCCAGCCATACAACCACCCACCCATACATCCATTGATCCATACATATATCCACCCATACATCCATCCATCCATACATTCATACATCCACACATCCACAAATCCATACTTCCGTACATCCGTCCATCCATACCACAATCCATTCATACATTCGTCCATCCACACAACCATTCATCCATACATACATTCATTCATATATCCTCCTTTCCATACATCAACCCATCCATACATCCATCCATCTATACATTCATACATCCACAGAACCATACA
>NW_016945159.1:0-694 GCF_001483705.2 Eufriesea mexicana | reverse complement strand
AGATCCTATTGGTTTGCTACAGCTGTTGCATTGCAATAGAGTATGACTGAAAAGCTCAATGTTATTGAAACTTTCAACTTATATCGCTTTTGGCAGCCTCTTCTCCGTAATTAAGGTGGAAAAATGCTATTGGCCTGCTATAGCCAATGCATTTTACTAGGATTTGACTGAAAAGCTCAATTCTATTGACATTTTCGACTAATATCATGTTGAGAAAGCTTCCCTGCGTGTATAAGAAGGACAGATACTATTGGTTTGCTATAGCCTATGCATTGCCGTAGAATCTGCCTGAAAAGTACAATTCTATTGACATTTTCGGCTAATATCGAGGCGAGCATGCTTTTCTGCCTGAAAAAGAAGGAAAGATCCTATTGGTTTGCTATAGCCAATGCATTGCCGCAGAATCTGTCTGAAAAGTCCAATTTTATTGAAATTTTCGACTAATATCGTGTTGAGCTAACCTTCCTGGATAAATAAGGAGGGAAGATACTATTGGCGTTCTATAGCCATTGCGGTGCTTTAGAGTCTGGCTGGAAAATACAATTTTATCGACATTTTCTGTTAATATCGTGGTGAGCTTACTTTCTAAGATAAACAACGAGGAAAGATTCTATTGGCGTGCTATAGCCATTGCGACGCTACAGAATCTGGCACGAAAATTCAATTTCATTGTCATTTTCGACTAATATCGTGG
>NW_016945158.1:0-1191 GCF_001483705.2 Eufriesea mexicana | reverse complement strand
AATTTTCCAGGAAGATTCTATTGCATTTCAATGTCTATAGCACGCCAGTAGAATCTCTCCTCCTTATTTATGCAAGGAAGTTAGATCATCTCGATATTAGTCGAAAATGTCAATAAAATTGAATCTGCCAGGCACTTTCTATATCATTGCAATTTTTATAGCACGCCAAACGTATCTTTCGTCCTTATTTCTGCAAGAAAGGCAGCGCACCACAATATTATTCGAAAATGTCAATGAAATTGAATTTTCCGGCCAGATTCTATAGCATTGCAATAGTTATAGCTTGCCAATATAATCTTTCCTCCTTGTTTATGCTAGAGAGTTAGCTCATCAGGATATTAGTCGAAAATGTCAATAAAATTGAAATTTCCAGCCAGATTCCATTTAGATTCCATAGTATTGAAATGGCTATAGCACGCCAATAGAATCTTTCGTCCTTATTTATGCAAGATAGTTAGCTCTCCACGATATTATTCAGAAATGTCAATAAAATTGAGTTCTCCAGCCAAATTGTACTGCATTGCAATGGCTATAGCACTCAAAAAGATCTTTCCCCCTTACTTTGGGAAGGAAGTTAGCTCACCACGATACTAATAGAAAATGTCAATAATATTGAATTTTCCACGACGATTCTATAGCATAGCAATGTCTATAGCACGCCAGTAGAATCTCTCCTCCTTATTTATGCAAGAAAGTCAGCTCAACACGATAATAGTCGAAACTGTCAATAAAATTGAATTTTCCAACCACACTCCATATCATTGCAATGTCTACAGCACGCCAATAGAATCTACTCTTCTTATTTAAGCAAGAAAGGTAGGGCACCACGATAATAGACGAAAATGTCAATAAAATTGAATTTTCCAGCCAGATTCTGCAGCATTGCAATGGCTATAGCACGCCAATAGATACTTTCCACCTTGTTTATGCAAGAAGGTTAGCTTTCGACGATATTAGTAAAAATGATAATTTGAATTTTCCAGCCAGATTCTACGACATTGCAACCTCAATAGCACTCCAAAAGGATCTTTCCTCGTTACTTATGCAAGGAAGCTATCTCACCACGATACTAGTCGAAAATGAGAATAAAATTGAATTTTCCAGGACGATAGTATAGCATTGCAATGACTATAGCACGCCAGTAGAACCTCTCCTACTTATGTATGCAAGAAAGTTAGCTCACCACGATAT
>NW_016945157.1:0-598 GCF_001483705.2 Eufriesea mexicana | reverse complement strand
CTTGCGTAAATAAGAGGGAGAGATTCTATTTTCGCGCTATTGGCATTGCAATGCCAAAGAATCGGGCTGGAAAAATCGATTTTATTGACATTTACGACTAATATGTCGGTGAGCTGGCTTTCTCCCATAAATCAGGAGGAAGGATTCTGATGATTCTGTTGGCGTGCTATTGCCATAGCAATGCTATAGTATCTGAATGGAAAATTCAATTTTATTAACATTTTCGGCTCATAACGTGGTGAGTTAACTATCTCGCATATATAAGGAGGATTGATTATAATGGTGTGCTATAGGCATTGCAATGAAGTAGAATCTTCCTGGAAAATTCAATTTCATTGAAATTTTAGACTAATATCGCGGTGAGCTAACTTCATTGCATAAGTATGGAGGAAAGATCCTTTTGGCGTTCTATGGCCAATGCAATGCTGGTGAATCTGGCCGGAAAGTTCAATTTGATTGACATTTTCGACTAATATCGTGGTGAGTTATTTTCCGTGCATAAATAAGGAGCAAAGATCCTATTGGCGTGCTATTCCCATTGCAATGCTGCAGAGTCTGGCTGGAAAATTCAATTTTATTGACATTTTCGACTATTATC
>NW_016945156.1:0-249 GCF_001483705.2 Eufriesea mexicana | reverse complement strand
GATTGAAGGCGTTAGGCGATGTACTCACCAAGCTATAACAGATTATAGATCTTGAATAGCCCTATTCTCTGGCAAGTAGATGGCTGTAACTGCCATTGGATGGAAGGCGTTAGGCGATCTCTTCAGCAAGCTATAACAGGTTATAGATTTTGAATAAACCAATTCTCTGGCGAGTAGATGGCAGTACTTGCCATTGGATTGAAGGCGTTAGGCGATCCATTCACCATGTTATAACAGGCTATAGATTTT
>NW_016945155.1:0-1254 GCF_001483705.2 Eufriesea mexicana | reverse complement strand
AGAAAAATCAAAGCTACGCGAACCTAACCCAAACCAACAGAACGTATCCAAACATAGCATGACACAATCTAACTTGCCGAGACCTCTATTGCTGCCCTGTTCAGAGCCAAGCAGAACGTATTAGGGGAGAGTAGAGCGCAGAATCGTAGTCTATAGCAGAAAGGTCATAGACACCCAAACCTAACCCAAACAAATATAACCCAACCGAACGAAGTATAACATAATACAGCGAGCCGCGGCCACTATTGCTGGACTGCCCAGGGTCAAGCAGAATGAAGTAGAGCACAGTAGAGCGCAGGAGTCGAACGAATAACAGTGTACACCACGTGAGTCAATGGTATAGTATCATAACCCAAGCAGACGTAACATAAACAAGCGTAGCCTTGCTTAACCGAAGGAGCCGAGCCCACTGTTGCTGGTTTCCCAACAGTAGAGCAGGGTACGGTAGGGTAACAATGAGATAGCAGAAATCCACCGAATATGGCACAATAGTCAAAGTAAGTCTATTCCAACCTAACCAAACGTAACATATCCGATCGCAAACGTATCCAGCCAAACGTTTCTAGACCAATATTGCTGGCCTCCCCACCGTGAAGCAGAGAATATTAAAGGAGAGTTGAGCGCGGAAGTCAAAGAATGGCAATGTATATCAGAAGAGTCACAGCCATCCTACCATAACACCGAAAACCCTAAACTAGCCAAACGTAACACAGCTGAACCAAACGTGCCTAGGCCATTATTGCTGACCTCCGCACGGCCATCAGAACATACCAGAGCACAGTAGAGCGCAGTAATCCGCCACTATGCAGTGTAAAGCACAATATTCAAAGATACACAAGCCTTACATAACCAATCGTAACATACCTAAAAGTAACGTAACGCAACCTAACGCGCAGCGACCTCTATTGCTAGCATCCGCAGAGTTGAGCAGAGTATAGTAGAGCATAGTAGTGCGCAGAAGTCCACCGAATAGCTGTCTATACCGGGAAAGTCAAAGCTATCCAAGCCTGACCCAAACGAACATATCCTAGTGGAGCGCAACTAAACTCAACCTTTCGTGCCGAGAGCACAGTTGTTGGCTACCCAAGTGTCAAGCAGAACATACCAGAGCACAGTTAAGCGCAGATATCCACCGAGCAGCAGTGTATAGCCCAAAAGTCGAAGCTATCCTAAATAAACGTATCCCAACCAAGCATAACCACACGCAGCGTGACACAGCCTGACCTGCTACGACGACCATTTCTGGCTTCGCGG
>NW_016945154.1:0-534 GCF_001483705.2 Eufriesea mexicana | reverse complement strand
TTAGTTTATGTTGGGTTAGTCTCAGTAAGGGTAGCTTTGACTATCGTGTTATACACTGTCGCTCGGTGCATTTCTGCTCTCGACTGCGTTCTACTACATTCTGCATGGCCCTGGGGTGCAGAAGTAGTGGCCGCTGCACGTTACGTTGACGTAGGCTACGTTTGGTTAGGTTTCCTTAGCTTGGGTTAGGTCTGTGTGCATATGACTTTTGTATTATGCACTATGATTCTATGGACTCCTGCGCCCTACTGTCCTCTAGTAAGTTCTGCTCTACTCTGTGAAGGCCAGCAATAGCGGTCGTGGTACGTTAGATTGAGTTATGTTACGTCTGGTTATGTTAAGATTGGGTATATTAGGAGAAGACAGTTCGACCTTTGTGCTATGCACTGCTATTCCCTGGAGTTCTGCGCTCTAATGTGCTCTAGTATGATCTGTTTGGCTCCGTGAAGGTCAGTAATAGTGGTCTCGGCACGTTAGTTTGGGTTATGTTACGTTTCGTTCGGTTAAGTTAGGAGGGTTCGTTTACGTTTTCTT